>NC_133780.1:5043217-5151676 GCF_003597395.2 Chelonoidis abingdonii | reverse complement strand
TATAGTATTGCAACTTTTTTTTAATGAAAGGCCCCTCCAAAATTGCTTTGCCCCAGGCCCCCTGAATCCTCTGGGCAGCCTTTGCAGCGGCTGCACCAGGCCAGGCTCTCTGCCGACCGCTCGACTCGCACCCAGTGTCACCCAGCACCGCATCCCCAGCAGCAGCAAAGGGCGAGCTGGGGCGAGGCTGCCCCTGGCCAGGCGAGGCAGAGGCGAGAAGCTCGGGCCCAAGGCGGCTTGCAACGCAATCGGGTTCGCCGCTAGGACCCTGACGGGAGCCGGGGGAGCAGCGGGGGCTGGGCGTCACGCCGGAGCAGGAAGTGATTTGCTCTACACAGTAACTCTTTGTTGCTCTTGGTGGGAGCGCTGCATTGTCCCTTGCAAAAGCCCCCCCCCCCCCCCACCTCAGGCTGCTGCTCCGGGAGCCCCCGCGAGCTGTGGCTGCAGCCGGGCGAGGTGACTATCCAGAAGTAGCAATCCCCCCCTCAGATCCCCCAGTTTGCAAACCCCAACCTGCCCCGGACACCCGCCCCCCGCCTGGGGAAGCAGAACTTCCACCAAAGGAGGGGGCCCCCGGACGATCCCCGCTGAGCAGCCCCCTGCTCCCCAGTGAGGACACCCCTTGGAGCAAAGGTAAGCGAGACCTTCCCTTTGCACCCCACCCAAGTTACAGCCTCCCCCCTGCAGACTCCGGTTAACCCCCGCCCCCCTGCGCCGTTGGCTGGGGAGTTGAAGGTTGAAAAATCAGCTCAGCGGGGTTGATTGATGCCTGCGCCTTCGTCCCTTTTTTCCCTGCCAGCGGCACTGGGCGTGGATGTTCGCATTGCCTGGCGCCTCTGGGGAACCGGTGCAAAAAGTGTGTGTGCGCATTGCACCCCCTGCTCCCCCGGCCTGCATCTGCACCCTCGGCTCCTGCAAACCGGAGTGGCTCCCCCCAGGTCAGAGTGGAGCTATGGCCGATTCACACCACATGGAGTCTGGACTCCTTGAGTCCAGTGTGGTTGCAGCTGATTGACGGCCCGGGATCGGGCCCTGCTGGAGCCACACCACTTTCCACTGGATATGGAGCTGGCTTGTGCCTATTTTTAGCAATAGTTGGTACAAACTAGCTTTGAGTTACTTGGCACAGACACTCATAGAATCATAGGCTGAGACAGTCATCTAGTCCAGTGGCTTTCCAGGCTACCCTCCCCCTTTCAGGAGGCTGATTTGTCTGGCCTTAAGGTGACCAGGTGTCCCAATTTTATGGGGGCAGTCCCGATTTTGGGGCCTTTTTCTTATATAGGCTCCTATTACCCCCCCACCCCCATCCCGATTTTTCACATTTGCTGTCTGGTCACCCTATCTGGCGTGCCCCCAAGTTTCCCCTCACTTAAAAACCACTTGCTTACAAAATCAGATGTAAAACATCCAAAAATGTCACAGCCGCGAGTGCTGAAAAAAATGCCGCCTTTCTCATTTTTACCATGTAATTATAAAATAAACCTATTGCAATATAAATATTGTACTTCCATTTCAGTGTAGCATTTAATTTCAGCGAGGGGAACTACGCACAAATAAGGAGTTTAGTTTAAACAGAAATTAAAGGGCCCAGCGCCAAAAGTGAAATGTCTGCAAGCTGAGTGGAAGCTTTTTAAAGACACCGTAATAGACTCAACATAAATATATACCCCGAGTTAGAAAACAGAACTCAAAAAGAGCCACCGTAGCTAAACAACAAAGCAAAAGAAGCAGTGAGAGGCAAAAAGGCATCCTTTAGAAAGTGAAAGTTAAATCCTATTGAGGTAAATAGAAAGGAGCATAAACACTGGCAAATGAGGTGTAAAAATACAATTAGGACGGCCGAAAAAGAATTTGAGAACCGCTGGGCTAACTGTTCCTCAAACTTTTGTACTGGTGACCCCTTTCACATAGCAAGCTTCTGAGTGCGACCCCTCCCATAAATTAAAAACACTTGTTTATATATTTAACACCCTTATAAATGCTGGTGGAAAAGCAGGGTTTGGAGGGGAGGCTGACCGCTTGCGACCCCCCATGTAAAAACCTCACGACTCCCTGAGGGGTCTTGACCCCCAGTTTGAGAATCCCTGAGTTAGCCAAAGACTCAAAAAATAATAGCAATTTTTTTTTTAAAGTACATCAGAAGCAGGCAGCCTGCTAAATAGCCAATGAGGCCACTGGACGGTCGAGGTGCTAAAGGAGCACTCAAGGACGATAAGACCATTGCGGAGAAACTAAATTAATTCTTTGCATCGGTTTCCGTGGCTGAGGATGTGAGGGAGATTCCCAAACCTGAGCCATTCTTTTTAGGTGACAGATCTCAGGAACTGTCCCAGATTGAGGTATCATTAGAGGAGGTTTTGGAACAAACTGATAAATTAAACAGCACTAAGTCACCAGGACCAGATGGGATTCACCCAGGAGTTGTGAAGGAACTCAAATGTGAAATTGCAGAACTACTAACTGTAGTCTGTAACCTATCATTTAAATCAGCTTCTGTACCAAATGACTGGAGGATAGCTAATGTGACACCAATTTTTAAAAAGGGCTCCAGAGGTGATCCCGACAATTAACAGGCCTCTACGCCTGACTTCAGTACCGGGCAAACTGGTTGAAACTATAGTAAACAATATTGTGAGACATAGATGAACAGGAAGAGGAAGAGTCAGCGTGGTTTTAGTAAAGGGAAATCATGCCTCACCAATCTACTAGAATTCTTGGAGCAGGGTCAACAAGCATGTGGGCCAAGGGGATCGAGTGGATATAGTGTACTGAGATTTTCAGAAAGCCATTGACAAGGTCACTCACCAAAGGCTCTTACATAAAGAAAGCTGCCATGGGATAAGAGGGAAAGTGCTCTCATAGTTGGAACAAGGAACATTTTTTGGTGAGAAAACCTGATTTTAAACTGGCTCAGGACCCAGCAAACAGACAGGACCTCTGGTTCTAGGCAGACCAGGTCCTAATCCTTAGGAAAGTACTGGAAGGACTTTCGCCTTCTGAAGCCCCATAAGACTGAGTTGAAGCTGTGCTGGGCTTCTTATGACCACAAGGAAAGGCCCTGTGTGGGAGTTGAAGGCCTAATAGCCAGCCAGAGCCTTTGCTGAAGCGAGGGGGTGATCTCTGGTAGGCTTATTACCAAGTGTGTAGGTTCTTTTTATTGTATTTAATGTGCTTTCTAAATCTGCTTGCTTAGAAACAGTTGTGTGGAAAGTTATACCTGTGGCAGTCACGTCGCGTACCATCTCCAAGGGGAGACGCTGGGGTGGTCTGTCTTTGGCTGGGGATATCACAGTATAGTCAGGGGATCGTGCAGGCAGGTACAATCTCCAGGAAGGGGAGAGGGACATTCCGACCCAAGAAAGGCAAAGCCTGAAAGTTGGGGCCTTGGCTGGATCACTTATGAGAAAAATACAGGGGCCGTTGCTCTGAGCTGTATCACTCCCTAATGGCCTTAAACAAATCTAGAGAGAGAAGGTGGAGGAGGTGATATCTTTTATTGGACCAACTTCTGTTGGTGAGAGAGACACGCTTGTGAGCTGTTCTTCAGGTCTGGGCTCCGTGTAAGCGCCAAAACGCGGCGTCATTGATTCTGCTCTTTACTAGCCCTGGGGCCAAAGTCTCTGTTCCTGGGAGGGTTTAAAAGTCTCGGTGGTTTCGGTCCTGAGAGGAGGGGCCTGGTCTGCGCTGGAGTAAAGTGACCCAGTGGGGCAGGGTCCAGAGCATCTGTCTGCCGGGAAGGAGCCCGGGGAGCACTGGGGATGTAAAACAGACTCCAGCCCCTTCTGAAACCTCCCCCATCACCCCTCTCGCCCCGACAGGCTGCAGAGTAACCACCAGCTTGTCCCATCCTCCCAGGGCCCAGGGCAGGGAAATGGCTGCAGTGATATCGGCTCAGGTAGGGGATTTTCAGGGAGCTGTGGGTGGGTTGGTGTCTGGGAGCGGGACAGGAAATAGGGTGAAGAAGAGGGCAGGGCAGGGTGTGAAAACTTGCTGGGATGGGAACTTCCCTGTTGTCAAGAACTGGGAATTTCCCCAAGGTGGGGACAGAGCTAAGAAAATCTCAGCACTGGAGCCTGAACCTACTAGCCAGGGCTGCTCTGGAATACGAAGTGGGCACCGAGAGGAGAGGCCTCGTCCCCTCACCCCCAGCTGCTGCCCCGAACCCTGCTCGGGAGCTCCATCTCCTGTATCAGCCTCTGGCTAGTGAGCATGTGATGAACGGGAAGGCCCCTGCCCCCCTCCATCGGCTGGAAGGGACAAGGAGCTCCCACCTTCTCCCCTCCCTGAAGCCTCCTGGCTGCTCTGAGTGGGGTGGGGGTGGGATTCTGCTACTCCATGACCCCCCAGAGCTTCCATTTTATTGGCCCTCCTCCCCTGTGACTAGCAGGATTGTGACTGGGGCAGCAGGTGCTGAGTGGGGTCTCTTGTTGTTTCAGGGGTCAGTGGCCTTCGAGGAGGTGGCTGTGTATTTCACCCAGGGGCAGGGGGCTCTGCTGGACCCCGCTCAGAGAGCCCTCTACAGGGACGTCATGCAGGAGAACTACGCGACGGTGACCTCGCTGGGTAAGGGATTCCTGTACCCTCGGGTATTAAAAGCCATGGGGTCTGTGATGTGCCCAGTTTTTCTGCTCAGGTTCTTTCCTGGTCAGTTAGATTTCCCAGTCTCCTGACCCCAGTGTGAGACTTTCATCTGCGCACCCCTCCCGTGGGACAGGGGAGCCAGCCACACAGTGAGGATGCCAGTTCACCCCCATCCCTCAAGCTTTCCAGGGGTGGAAGCAATGTCACACGCACAACTGCCCCACACCACCACCACCATACCCAAACATGTGCCTCACCGAAGGAGGCTCGAAGGCCATGTTCCCGTCTATGTCGTGTTAGGGGCTGTGCCTTTGAGGGCTGAGCTTCCCAGACGGAATCTGGACCAAGGGGCAGTGAAGTTCTTCTTGTTATGCACACAGAGTGGAAACAAGGCAGAGCTCTCACAATCACTGTGAGTACTGAGTGATCACCGGGCACCACAGTTGGCTTGGATTCCACGTCCCCCCAGCACAGGTTAAAATCAGGGGAATGTGCTTTGTGACTAATACTCTCCCAGTACCTGACACACGCTGATCTCACCTGGTTTCACCCCCCCAAGCAGGAAACCCCATTCCCAAACCTGAGTTGATCACCCAGCTGGAACGAGGGGAAGAGCTGTGGGTCCCGGATCTCCAGACCTCCGAGGAAGGGGAGATCCCAAGAGGCTCCCATACAGGTGAGTTGTCGGTTTCGGACACAGAAAGCCCCTGTTGAGCGAAACCGGGGGGGGACTGTGACACTTCCCTGCCCCAAAAGGTGTTGCCTCGTCTCATCCAGGTCTGGGTTATAGCCAACAAGTGTCGTATCCTGATGGCAGGTGTCACTCACAGCTGCCCGACTATTCTGGCTGCCGGGTCAAACGATTGGCTTATTCCGCCTCATCTTCCAAGCACAGAGTCTCCCTTCCTTTTTTAACCTCTCCCTCTAGCGTCAAAATGTAGTAGCAGAGGTGGAGCTGTCCAAGCCACCAACCGCCTCTCTGTCTCCGTCTCGTCCCACCTCTGCTCCAACATGCTAGGTGGGGAGCCGCCTAAATTAGCCAATGGGGGAGATGCTTAATAGAGAGGGATGAGTCCTGAGCTGCATCCTATGATGGGACTTTGGCGCCTAGGCTGGAGGGAGACTTCTGTTTCTGCTGGTGATCCACAGCCAGGAACCCCTGTCCTGGATTCAGGTGTCTAAGCTGTTTCTTGCACAAAACAGCTGGGGGGGGAGGGAGGCTGAAGGAGGACAACTGGCAATCTTTAGCCCAGGGGCTAGGGCAGTGGTTCTCAAATGATGGGTCATGACCCCAAAGTGGATCACAACCCTGTTTTAATGGAGTCACGGGGGCAGGTGTTAGACCCGGGACTGGAGCGAAGCCCGAGCCCCACCACCTGGGGTTGAAGCCAAAGCCTGAGGGCTTCTGCTTTAGGAGGTGCAGCTCAGACTTCAGCCCACCCGCCGCTTAGGGTGATGGGGCTCGGATTGCGGCTTCAGTTTCCCTGCCTGGGGCTCAGTCTACTGTCTTGCCGCCTGGGGGTGGGAGGGTGTCGTGTCAGACGGGGGTCGTGGTGCAGTGAAGTTTGAGAACCACTGAACTAGGGTATTCACCCAGCACCAGTTCAGTTCCTCCCTCCTCCTGAAGGGAAGAAGGGATTTGAACTTGGGTCTCCCACCTCTCAGGAAACGTGCTGTAATCACTGGGCTGTGGGATCTTCTGATGTAGGCTTCACTCGGTCTCTCCCATTGAAGCTTCTCTACTCAACAGAAAACAGTCATTGGAGGAGGGTTTCTCATACCTACAGGAATGCCCTCCCCACTGGTATCTAGACTCATTCACCCTCATCTTTCCGGTCCCAGCGACTGTTCCTTGTCATTCGTAGTAGCGAATCGTTCTGTTTAAGCTATTTCTGCAACATTTCAGGTGTTGGGTGTCGGTTGAAAGTATTCACCAAACTTGATACAAGTCCACAGATAGTTTCTGGTCAAATGAAACTGCATTTTCCAATGAATAAACTATTCAACCAACAGGTTTCCCCCAGCTATACTCGTCCTGTTTGTTTACTGGAGTGCCCACTGGATGCTGGTTGCTTTCTAAATCTAAATCTCTGAGGAGCTCATGACATAAGGTAGAGTCCTGCATGGGACTCTTTTTCATCCCACTCCCGCTATTATGGCAGCAGGTCTACACTAGTCCTATGAAGGGCTCTAACATAAGGCTTCTAACGATTAAAAGAATTTGAGCTAAAGTGCCGTCTCTAGATCAACTGACTAAGCAGATGCAAATTAGATACATACAAATAAGAACTAAATCATTGACCCCTCAAACAGGTAATTAGACATTAGTGATTCAGGTACCCAAAGTCTCTCATAATCCTCCATGTATCAGATCAGCATCTTTGATCGTCATGGATGGGGGAAAGGTCTGTTCCAGGTTCCCCAACTCCCATTCCTACTGAACCTGCATCCCCTGCCCTGGAACCTCACAGTTTTTTTCCTTCTGGAGCATGACTATTTAGGAGAGTTCATGGACTTCCTGGGCAAATCTAGAAGCTGCCCACAAATCTGGGCTTTTCTAGGGATTCAGAGACACATAGACATGTAAGGCCGGAACGGACCTCGAGAGGTCATCTAGTTGAGCCCCCTGCTCTGCAGACAGGGGATGGATCACTTCATGATTGCCTGTTCTGTTCATTCCCTCTAAAGCCACCTGGCTTTGACCACTGTTGGAAGACTGGATACTGGGCTAGATGCACCTTTGATCTGACCCAGTATGGCCATTGTTATGTTCTTAAGTATACCTGGACCATCTCTGACAAGTATTTATCTAACTTGTTATTAAAAACCTCCAATGATGGGAATTCCACAGCCTCTCTCAGAAGCCTATGCCAGTACTTAACTATTCTATATTGGAAAAGGTATAGAAAAGGGCAACAAAAATGATTAGGGTTGTGAAATGTCTCCCATATGAGGAGAGATTAATAAGACTGGGACTTTTCAGCTTGGAAAAGAGACGGCTGAGGGGAGGTATGATTGAGGTCTATAAAATCATGACTGCTTTAGAGAAAGTAGATAAGGAAGTATTGTTTACTACTTCTCATAACACAAGAACTAGGGGTCATCAAAAGAAATTCATAGGCAGCAGGTATAAAACAAATAAAAGGAAACATTTCTTCACACAACGCACAGTCAACCTGTGGAACTCCTTGCCAGAGGATGTTGTGAAGGCCAAGACCATAAGAGATTTAAAAAAAGAATGAGATAAATTTATGGAGGATAGGTCCATCAATGGCTGTTAGCCAAGATGGGCAGGGATGGTGGTGTCCCTAGCCTCTGTTTGCCAGAAGCTGGGAATGGGCAACAGGGGACAGATCACTTGATCATTCTCTGTTCTGTTAATTCTCTCTGGGGCAGCTGGCATTGGCCACTGTCGGAAGACAGGACACTGGCTAGATGGACCTTTGGTCTGACCCAGTATGGCCATTCTTATGTTCTTGTTCTTATAGTTAGAAAGATTTTTCCTAATATCTAACCAAAATTTCCTTTGCTGCAGATTAAGATGATTACTTATTCTCTGATCTTCAGTGGACATGGAGAATGTCCTCTTTATAACAGCCCTTAGCATATTGGAAGACTGTTATCAGGTCCCTGCTCAGTCGTCTTCTCTCAAGACTAAACATGCCTATAGGTCAGGTTTTCTAAACTTCATTTTTATTCTTCTCCTCTGAACTTTTTCCAATTTTTCCACCATCTTTCTTCAAGTGTGGTGCCCAAAACTGGACAAAATATTCCAGGTGAGGCCTCCCCAGTGTCGAGCAGAGCGGGACAATGACCTTGTGTCTTACATACAATATTCCCGATAACACACTCCAGAATCATATTAGTCTTTTTCACAGCCACAACATTGACTTATACTCAATTTGTGCTCCACTATAACCACCAGATCCTTTTTAACAGTACGACCACCCAGCCAGTTATTCCCCATTTCGTAGTTGTGGGGTTGATTTTTCCTTCCTAAGTGTAGCGCTTTGTACTTTTCTGTACTGAATTTCTTCTTGCTGATTTCAAACACATCCTCCAACTTGTCAAAGTTGCTTTGAGTTCTAATCCTGTCTTCCAAAGTGCTTGCAACTCCTCCTAGCTTGATGTTATATGCAGATTTGATAAGCGTACCTTCCACTCCATTATCCAAGTCATTAATAAAAATAGTGAATAGTACTGGATCCAGGGCTGACTCCTGCGGGACTCCACTAGATATGCCCTCCCACTTTGACAGCAAACCACTGATTGCTACTCTTTGGGTATGGTCTTGGAACTAGTTGTGCACCCAGCTGATAGTAATTTCATCTAACCACAAGACATTCTCATAAGCACACTAGGGAAATGTCAAAAGCTTTATTAAAATCAAGATATACTTAGACTTCTGTAAGGCATTTGACTTGGTACTGCATGTCATTTTGATTAAAAAACGACAATGATATAAAATTAACATGGCACATGTTAAATGGATTTAAAAACTGGATAACTGATAGATCTCAAAATGTAACTGTAAACAGGGAATTGTCATCAAGTGGCTCTATTTCCAGTGTGGTCCTGCAGGCATCAGTTCTTGTCCCTACACTATTTAACTTTCTTTTTTTTTTCAATGTCCTAGAAGAAAACATAAAATCATCACTGGTAATAGTTGCCAGTGACATGCAAACTGGGGGGATTGGTAAATAATAAAGAGGTCAAGTCACTGATACAGAGCAATCTGGATCACTTGGTAAACTGGGTGCATGCAAACATTGTGGGTTTTAATACAGCTAAACGTAAATAGATACATCTAGGAGCAAAGCCTGTTAGCCATATTTAGACGATGGGGACTTTATCTTTTGTATAACAGATGAGTAAGTAGGTAGCATATCCTGCCTGAAGATGGGTAATGATTATTCATTGTCATTTAGAATTTGTCTCCTCAAAGGGGAAATTGGCTGGGGAGTCAGAGAGGCAGTCAGTTCTCTGCCCCGATCCATCTACACTTTGAAGACAGAGAGGTTAAAGACAAAAAAGAGCCTTCGTGCTTGGAAGATGAGGAGGAATAATCCAGTTGTAACCACTTCCGAGAAGGAAAAATTATAGCTGGATTAATACATTTTACCTTTCTCAGTCTGCTCAATGGTTCTTGGTTCTTTCCCCCCAACACAGAGAGTGACTCCTGTCTGGATTCTCTGTTTCAGCAGGTGAAGGTACAGTGAGTGATATCAAGGAAGAGAATTCACAGCAGGAACGTCCTGAGCAACAAGAACTGCATAGGATGTTATCGGGAAGATCCAAAGAGAATTTTTCCCAGAGTGCTGAACAGGGAAAAGTCTGGGGGAATCAGCCCAAGTCAGAGAGGCACAAAGGGAAAGAAGTGGGTAAAGCCGTTAATTGTAGGAGAGGATGCCGTAATCCCAAGGAAACCACGGCCCAACAGAAAATCCAGACAGAAGAGAGAAAGTACACATGCACTGAATGTTGGAAAAGCTTCAGTCGTAGTTCAAACCTCATTGCCCATCAGAGAATCCACACGGGAGAGAGACCCTTTAAATGTACCGAGTGTGGGAAAAGCTTCATTCAGAGAGTAAACCTCATTTCTCATCAGAGAATCCATACGGGAGAGAGACCCTATAAATGTACCGAGTGTGGGAAGAGCTTCAGTAAGAGATCACACCTGAATACACACACAATAATCCACACGGGAGAGAGACCCTATAAATGTACCGAGTGTGGGAAAAGTTTCGGTCAGAGATCACAGCTTAATACGCACAAAATAATCCATGCAGGAGATGCATCCATGATAACCCACGCCAGAGAAAAACATTATACGTGCTTGGACTGTGGGGAAAACTTGAAGTGGAGCTCAGAACTGGTTACACATCAGAGACTCCACACAGGAGAGATCCCTTATAAATGCTTTGACTGTGGGAAATGTTTCATGCGGAGTTCAACCCTTATCTTACATCAGAGAATCCACACGAGAGAGACACCCTATCAGTGCCCCAGCTGCGGGGAAAGATTCAGATGGAGTACGCAGCTTGTGAAACATCAGATGCTCCACACGGGAGAAAGACCCTATAAATGCCCCGACTGTGGGAAAAGCTATAGTGACAGCTCATCCCTTATTTCACATCAGCGAACCCACACAGGAGAGAAGCCCTATACCTGTGTGGACTGTGGGAAAAGTTTCAATCAAAACTCAACCCTGAACAGACACAAGAGGCTCCACACGGGAGAAAAACCCTATAAATGTACTGAGTGTGGGAAAAGTTTCAGTCAGCGATCAAACCTCAGTGTGCATCAGCGACTCCACACAGGAGAGAAACCCTATAAATGCCCCGACTGCGGGAAAAGCTTCAATCGGAGATCAAACCTTAGCGTGCACAAGAAACTCCACGCAGGAGAGAAACCTTGAATGGGGGAGACGCTACAACTGGGGTTCGGATTTATATTAGGCCTCAGCAAATCCATACAGGGAAGATACCTCTTAAACATCCTGAGCATGGAAAATACTTCAAGCAGAGTTAACGGGCTTGTCTACCCTACAGAGCCTTGGCCGGGATAGCTCAGCTGGCAGGGTCACCTAGTAGATAAGCAGCGCAAGCCAACAGAGATCTTCTGCCAACCTAGTTAAAAAGCCTCCCAGAAGGAGGTTAGCTAAACCCACAGATGCACTAGCTGCATCTACACTCAAGAGTTTTGCCAGCATGACTGGGGTGGGGGGTGATTTTCCCCCCTACACTCTTAGTTATGCCAGGAAAACTTTGTAGCCTAGACAAAGCAGTTATTGGACAACAGGAGAGAGATTCTACCAGTGCCCTGACTAGGGCTGGCTACCATGTAAAAAAACTGTTTCCTTGTTGCCACACATATTAGGGGCATTTGGCTCCCAAGTGTCCAGCTGCCCATCGCTGAGGTGAGGATCTAGCAGCAGCTAGTCAGTGACCCTCTGTCTCTGCCTGGTCTAAGCAAACCCCAGGCAGAGGAGGAGAAGCCCCCATCAGCCCCTCCTCCCTAGTGCAGCCCTGGCTGCTGAGCTGATGGGCCACGGGTTGAGGGAAGAGAGAGAGAGAAACTCCTCCAGACACTGCCTCTGCCTGGCTGAAGTTCCCTCCTCTTCCTTCCCCTCCCAGCCAGGATCCCCCTGCCATGGAAATGAGGAGAAGGACACTTGGGCCAGGCCCCACCATCGCTCTAGACCCCTGTCCCTACCCCCATCTTCCACCAGCCCCTGGGCTGGGCTCCTCCACTGACCTGAAGCTGTTCCCTTCAGGGTGAGTGTCCCTGGGGGGCTGGTAACTCCTCCTCTGCCCCAATCTAGATTGGGCTCTGGGGGATCAAAGGTTAAGAGATCAAGGGGGATAGGTTTTGGGAATGGTGCTGGAGTATTAAATATTAGAGCTGGGAAGCAGGAGGAGCTGAGTGCTGGGGCTATCGGGCATTTGGGGAGCATGGGATAAGAGGAGGTGGAAGGGATGGGATTAGGAAGATGATTTCCCCTATTGTTCACACCCCTGCTCCTTCTGCAATGAAAAATCGACAGGGTCTGCTTTCCCTAGTACCCCTTGTAGCATCCCTAGAAAAGCCGAGAGGCCTAGGAATCCCCTCTCAGCTTCGCCACCCTCAGCCTCTGAGTGTTCTCTTAGATTAGGAAGTGTGGACGGGGATAGCTAGCGCATTTCCTTCTGACCCTGGCCAAACTTTCACCCCATTTTCTAATCCAGACCCACACTGAGCTTGTTTAGCAGGGTGAGTGTTAGTCACCGAGTTCCCACTTCGGGGACACAGTGCCTCATCCCCAGTTCTTCTTAACTTGCTTCGGGTCGTCCCAAAGGCTTTTTTGTTTTTTAATAAAACAGAATGACATAACTGAATAGATTATAAATGGATTCGGGCGGGGATAGAAAAATGGTTTCTGTTAGCCTCTGTGTTACTTGAGGGCAACCTGGTGAGACAGAGGGATTCTCACCTTTCCCCAGGACCACTTCATTCCCCTCTTCCCAGTTTTACCTTAAAAACAGCCACACTGGGTCAGACCGATGGACCAGCAAGCCCAGTATCCTTCCGACAATGGCTGATGCCAGATGCTTCAGAGGGAATGAACAGAATGGGGAAATTATGGATGATCCATTCCCAGTCATCCAGTCCCAGCTCCTGACCGTCAGAGGCTTAGGGACATCAAGAACATGGGGTTGCATCCCTGACCATCTTGACTCATAGCCATTGATGGACCTAGCCTTTTTATCTAATTCTTTTTTGAACCTCGTTACAGTTTTGGCCTTCACAACATCACTCGGCAATGAGTATCACAGGCTGACTGTGCGCTGGGTGAAGAAGTACTTGCTTTTGTTTGTTTTAAACCTGATGCCTATTCATTTAATCATTTCCCCCCTTAATTTCATGGACCTTCTGTCCATGCTATGGAGAATTTATCTTCCCTTTATCCTACCCCTGTATTTCCCAAAGTGGCACATGGCACACTGTTCTCAGGTCTCCATGCTTAGGGATTGCGCTCTGATTACTTTGATCCTAAATCAGGACGGCTGGAGCTGAAAGCGTCACAGACCCAGAAGGGGAATTCGAATAAATCCCAGACACGGTATGATCATTCTGAACCTAAGTCCCAGTTTCCATCTGTTGGCAAAGAGGTTTGTTGGGGTTTTGTGAGCCACGCTCGGTTTGTTTGCAAGTGGAAGGGGTTTTTTTGTTGTGGTGGTGGTGGTTCTTTCCTTCTTTCTTTCTTTTCCGCCGTCATTATGATGGTGCTAAAATTTTGATACAAAACATGAAGCACAGAGTGAAACAGGCATAAGGCAGTTTACAGGAGAACTCAGGTAAAGCTGTTCTCCTGCAGTTGAGTCAAATACAACATGCACTGGATTTCACTTGGTAGGAACGTGGAAGTGTACCATAACCCCCGCCATAGGATGGCCTGTTCTCTCTTTCCTGTTGGCCGTTTGGTCACATGACAGGATGTAGAGCAGTTTTACTGGGGGCTTCATGTGGCAACTGACCAGATTCTATTTAGGTCTTTCTTATTTTATCTTTTGCCATTTTCCCAGGGGTGCTGGAACTTTTTTCTAGGGGGTAATGGGGGAGTGCTGAGAGCCATTGAACCAGCTTATAAACTCTGTATATGATGGAAACCACTTCAAGCTAGCAACCCAAGTTCCAGCATCTAGGCATTTTCCCCAGCCTTTACCTTGAGGTGTTAGCCTTGTTTGAACAGGGATCACAGTAAACAGCCGTTGGTGCAAACACTGACAGGTGAATGTGAGAGTCGCTGTCTGAAAGGCAGAGGCTGAAACAGGGCAGGAAGTTACACTTGACCCCTGGCAGAGATGTAAGATACGGTCAGATGGGGCAGGGTGGGAGGGGAGAGAGACACAGCCGGAATCCTGCAGGGTTTGCTTTTGAGATCCAGACAGCCGAGGTGGCATTCGGTGCACAGGGACCAGCGAGACAAGAAGGTGAAGCTAAAGGGCTCTGAATGAGCCCTCCAAGGAAATGATGGGGGTGTCTCTTGATTCCTAGGAGGCTGAGTGGAGCTGAGAGGAGAGGTGGGGGAGTCAGCAGGCCTGTTCTTTCCAAAATCCAGGGTGAGCCCCATCAACGAGGCCAGAGGTAACAAAGAACTGTGACCCAAGTGCCTTAAGTTTGAAAACACGCAGGTAGACAGTTACAAGTGTATACCCAGGGATTTGCCTCAGCGTGCCCAGATAGGAAATTTTCTCTGCGATTGCCATCTTCATGATACTTGACCAAAGGGGTCTGTGTGCGGTTGTAGTGGTTATTGCTGGAGGTACATATGGGAAATGTTTTGAGGGTGTAGAATATTGCTCCTGGACGTGAAGCTGGTCACCTGGGGCGGGGTGGCTCTCAGAGCCAGCTTGGCCTAGAGTGAGAACAATTGACATCTTCCAGCCTAGCCAAGTGTAGACAAGGCGCGGGCCTTTACAAAGCACAAAAGCGTCCATGAAAAAGACCTTGAACAGGGGACAAACTGGAGTTAACGAAACGCCCTAGTTCTCAAAAGAGAGACAAGGTCTGGCACTGCGTGAAAGTGAAAGAAGGCACAAGACGGTGTCCATTCTGGAGGCGATAGTCTGCCAGCGTGAGTGTCTTCAAGTGGATTCCAGCTCTGGACGAGCATTGTATGGACTGACCGTTGAGTGAGAAATGCTTTAGGAGATGGGAAAGAAACTTTTTAATAAGTATAGTCTCGAGATTGCTTTTGATATATTCCCTTTGTTGTAACCACACATTTCCCATCCTTATACTCGCTTCTCTCTGAATCTTCACCATAAAGTTCTAGCAAATAAACTTCTATTTGGTGACACTATAGACCCAACTAGATGTCGTGTGCTAGGGAGAGCATTGAACTGAGGTGAAGCTAGTCAACGGGAAGGGGCATTGCTTTGCAGCAAATCTGTGCGCGTTGCGGGTGTCCAGAAATTGAGTGTAATGAAATGGGGTGGGCAGACAACTCGGAGGAACCTGTGTCCCGGGGCCAGCACAGAACTCTGGGGGCTAACAATTTCTATAGCTGCAGCCATGGGTCATCTCTGCTTTGCCCCACAGGAGCCTAAGGGCTGGGGTGTGCGTGTCACTGGCCCGCAGAGGGAAAATGGAGCACTTGTGTTGCCAGGAGTTTGGGGTGGGAATGGCAGAAGCTCTCCCTACCTTGCCTATCCCCCACACACACCACGAATGTCTCAGTTGGGATTGGAGATGCTGCTCCCTGGGTTTCCTGCTCACAGAGAGTTTGCTTTTGTGACTGGATCCTGGGCGTCTCTCGGATTCTCTCTCCTCTCTACCCGCTGTAAGAGGTCATGCTGTTGCTGGTGCCGCAGGGCTGGGGTTGAAATGTACCGTACCGAGCAGGGCTGGGCATTGGGTGCGATCAGGAGGGGGGCTTTGACTTCTGATTTCCCGCTTGGGAATAAACAAGTCAAATTTAGTTTCTCAAACTCCCAGAGTCCTTTGTCTTGAATAATGGGTAACAGTGGCGTTTGGTGGATGCAGCAGCCAGGTGGGAAGTTCAGCCTTGAGCACTGCAGAGGGCAGATTCCAGAGCTGGCAGAGCTCTGGGGTTTCAGACCTTTCTGTGGGCCTGGAGGGTTTTGAGGGGGTGGGAGGGGGTTTCCCTTGTCAAGAGGGGATTTTCCTTTAATGGTGGCTGTTGCCATGGAAACGACACAGGCCAAGGGCTCTGTATTCCAAACCTTGTGAAGCTTTTCACGTTGGACCGTGACACGGTGATGCTAATGCTGCTTATTCTTGGGGCCTATTTAGTCCATCCGTATTAAGGTAGCCCCACTTACAGCCTGGTCAAATTGCTGACAAGCCTTAGGCCAAGACGACCCCCCCGTATCCTGCTACTGATGCAACCTACATGGCCAAGAATTGAAATGAGGCGTATTGGATCCCTCAAGGTACGTGGGCGTTCCTTTGATCAGACGCAGGAGCAGGCTCCGACCCAGCCTTCCTCAGCTTACGGTCACCGCTCTGGGAGGTGCCTCAAATGAATCCCCAGATCTCTTCGTATCACAATCATACCAGCCAAGCTGCTGCAGCTGGTTCCTCCGCCAGTTCAGTACTGCTACAACCAACCTGGGGTGGAAACCGGCGAGCTGACGTAAAGCACCCGTTCCTGCTAGGTAAGGCGGTGTGAAAAACGACTAGCTGATGTAATATATCTTTAAAATAATGGATCACGAGGATGGGACGCAATTCAGGGAATCCCAGCCGCAGATACGACAAATTGGATAGATCAGACAGAGAGGAGTGGCAGTGGTTCGGCATTGGGATGCCTGGGCCTTTAAGAACCCAGCCCATGCTGATGTGCTGTTTTGTGGGAGGGGAAATAAAAAGTCCCTCTCCCCCCCCGCCACACCCTATTTTGCAAGCACTGGTGTCTCAGTCCCACCAGGGCAACTGTTACCCCTCTGCCCCGCCTGTGCTGGGATTTTTGCCCTCTGTCACCCTCTGACAGTGCCCCCCACCCCTGGGCTTAACTCTGGCTCCTTTCCCCCATCCCATCTCTGATTTTGCCCTTTCCACTCTAACCACCATTCCAATCTATGGGCCTGCTTTCTCGCCGAGGGTGTGGCTCATGCTACCAACTTTACCCTGCCCTATTCTTGTCCTTTGTTTGTCTGTTTTCCGTCCCCCTCCTTAAATTTTCCCCATCAGTTTGGTTTTTGCATTCATCCTCCCAATCTGCTGCCCCACCCTGCCCGGGCGAACCCTCTGGTCCCCTTTCCCTCGCCTTGGGCTGGGGCTGCTCTCCTACATGTCCCCACAGTTCTCCGGTGTCTTTCCCATAACCCTGTTCAGTTTGCTGTTTTCCCCCCATGCCTTATCTGGCTTGTGAGCTCATGTGAGCGTTCTAGCCCCCACTTTCAGTTGATCCCCTCTCATGTCACTCCCTCTTTCACACAGTCCCACGGTGCAACCAGAGATGCCGATCCCCTTCTGTTGGATTTCCCTCTCCCGCCAGACTGGAAATAAGGCGTACATTTTTAATGGTATGATTATCTAACCAATGGAACAATTTACCATGGAGGATTCACCAATTTGAAAGCAAGACGGGACGTTTTTCAGCCCTAGGAATTGTTTTGGGGCAGGTCTCTGGCCTGTGCTATGCACAAAGGTTGCTTCTGGCTTTGGAATCTATCAATCACCTGATAGTGGGATGGATTCGTTGGGCTACTTTCTCTGGCCCCGCTCCTTTAGCCACCAATGGATGGGCCATCAGCCTGGTGGTGGCCTCTGACCCACCTCCACTCCTTAATGGTGGCCTCTGACCCACCTCCACTCCAGCAGCTTCATTCATGGGGAAAGGGGAGCCGAAGGAGGGAGGGGAACCCCCAGCACCATTACCGGTGCCCCTCAGCTTTCTTCCCTGTGGTCACCATCACCATCGCTGGTCCTATTGCAACACCAGTGGCAAGCATAAGAACGGACATACTGGGTCAGACCAATGGCCAAGCTAGCCCAGTATCCTGTTTTCCAACAGTGGCCAATGCCAGGTGCCCCAGAGGGAATGAACAGAACAGGTGATCATCAAGTGATCCATCCCCTGTCACCCACTCTCAGCTGCTGGCCCAGGTAGGGACTCTATTGCTGACACTACCGCCACCAGTGAGACCTCTGCTGCCAGCAGTAATGGCCGAGGAAAGCAAAAAAGTGGAAGGACCCCGTCAGGAAGTCCTCTTCTGCGGTCCCGAGGCTGGAGGAGATCAGTCTCAGGGCCAGCACGGAGAGACAGTGGAAAAGAGCAAATGGGGGGGGGCCTCAGGGGAGCAGTGGAAAGGGATGGGGTGATGGGCAGGGTCATGGGGGGGCAAGGGGTAGAATAAGGGAGGGGCTCTGGGCTTGGCCATGGCCAAGAGCTCCACTATGGTCCCGGCTGGGGCTGAGCATTCGACTCTGGCCAGGGCCAAGCTCTCCACCCCCACTCCATGGCCTTGACCGAACTCTCATACCCCCCCCCCGCACTCCCACAGAGGGGGCAGAGAGCAGCGAGAAGGGGGCGTGGCCTCGGTGGGAAGAGGGAGGGCATCAGCCAGAAGAGGCGGAGCAGGGGCCTATGAGTCCCAAGGGGTCCTTCGTGTTGTCCCAGCTGGTATCTTTGCCAGGTGGGTGCCTCATCAGGGAAGGCTCAAGCTGTGTCCCAAGGGGCTGCCCCTTGGCCTGGGAAGAAGGGGAAACACTCCCACTGCTGGTGACCAAACCTGCTGGGATTTCCCCCCTCCTCTACTAACCCAATGGTGCCTATGACTCCACGGGGGTGGGCAGCCCCTCTCCCCACCACGGACAATCTCCTAGCCTGGGCCTCTGAATAAGGGTGATGATTCAGCGCAAAGGAGAGGGGACACCCCCCCCCCCCAACTTGGTGTCCCTGCCCATTGTCCCACTCCCAGGCTTCTTTTAGCCCTTGTGTTGTCACACTCAAACGCCAGGCCCCCTTCTGCTTGCCCACCCGCTGATACCCTCCAACAGGGCTGGGCATTGGGCTGGCCTGGCATAAATTGTAGCTGCAGCACCTCTGAACTGCTCTGGAGGGTGTGTCCAGGTTTCACATACACACCCCCCCTGCCCCAAGCAGGTCCAGCAGGTGGCGCTGTCGGAGTGATGCAGTGACACATATTGGAACAATGCTTGGGGAGCACAAGTGGGTCAGAGCAGCGGGGGGCAACTAGCAGAGCGGGGTGGGGGGAGGCAGGGAGGAGGTGCAGTCCTTTTTCCAACCATCACCCCGTCAGGCTGTGCTCGGGGGGGGGGGGCGGGGGCGGCAAGCACACCCCTCAATGACAAACCTTATTGATGGATGAGAGACCCTCCAGACACCGGTTTTGGAAACCTAGTTGGACCCTGCCAGTGCCAAGAAGAAAGTAATGGCGTTCCAAATACGGCGTCGGTCTACAAGCCCTCCATGAACCAGAGTTGTCTGCCAAAGGGTCTTTGCACGTCGCAAGCCCGGAAGCGCTAACAACACAGACGCTTACAGAGGGAAAGGGGCAACACCCTCCCCCTCCACTGATATATATCATTGGGGTCGGAAAAAGAGAGTGGCGGGATTTGTGCCTCCCCCTACAAATAGCCCTCTTTGTTCGCCCAATCATTTGTCCCCACGGTCACTCCACAGGCTGATCGGTGCTCCTCCCACAGAAGGACAGCGACTGGGAAATGACTGCCAGAAGGGATTTCCTCTGAGCCAAGAGAGTCTCCTTACATACCTAGAGACAAATCTGAAAACTCACTGAGTTGGCAGCTGCCTAATCTGCAGTCCGTGAGACTCAGGGCTGGGGAAATACCCTTGCAGATGCCCTCTGTGTCCCTTAAAGGCTGTTTTTAGTCATTATCCATGGCAAAGGACTCTGGGAGTTTGAGAATGTAAATTCTACTTTATTATTTCAAAGCAAGAAATAAAAGCTAAAGCCCCTCTACCTCCCAGGGCCCAGCTCAGCCCAGTGTCCCATCCCAGCACCCTGCTGCTCCCGCTTCCTGCGGATGCCGGCGACAGCAACTTTGGGAAAGTGCAGAGAATCCGTGAGCGATGCTGATTCAGTCCCATAAACAGCCACTCCGGGAGCAGGAAATCCAGAGGGCTGGTTAACAGGAGTCAGAGAACGGGGTGATTTACAGATGTGTCAGCATCTTCAATCCCAGCAGAAGCTTTTATCCCCCTTGCGGACATCCCAGGCGAGTGGGGTGGACAGAGTCTCCATCGTCCCCACGCAAGACACTATGGTAGTTGGGGAAGGGGTGACCAGAACTGTCAGGCTCCTTACTGCCCGCTGGCCTCAGTGACGGGGACCAGCCTGGATTCAGGCCTGGCCTGGCCTGTTGCCATCCCCGGCTTCTTTCTTGGCTCTGCTCAGCTTCATCCTTTCAGGAATCTGGCAGTCACCTCATCATTCCCTTTGGAGAACATGACAAAGTCACTTAAAACTTCTAAGATACTTCCTGTCTCTTTCAAGCCGCAGTGCAGCGAGTTCACAGTTCTTAGTTTTGGCCATCTGGCTCTCAGGAGCAAACCCTGCAGCTTCCTAGCTCTGTATCCCCCACCTCTGATGCTCTCCCCCTCCTACCTGTCTCTCACCTCACCCCTGGGATCTGACAGTTACCTTCCTTTCCCCTTTTCAGGCTCCGCCTCTCCATGACTTTCGCATGTGCCCACCAGTATTTGTGTCAGCGGTTACTTGAAAATTGGTTATTAGTAACTAATGGATGAACTGTTCAACCAATATTAAAAATCTCATGGCAGAGAGGGACGAAAAAGCAAAAATAATGAAGGGATATTGTGCCAAGCAGTCATTTGTCTCATAAATTTCCACAATAAAACTATGTAACTCTCCCCCCACCCCTCCACTCCCCATTCAAACAAAAACTAATACCCAAGTATGTGACAAAACAGCCTTCAGGAAAGAGAAAACCAGAATACAGGGAGTTCGAATGAATGTTCAGGTTCAGATAATGTGAAATTTTGAAGCATGTTGCAGTTGACACAAATTTAGGAAAACAGGTTTCCCCATGTTCTCTTCGAAACCAGCTAAAACTTCCTTCGGTTTATGCCTCATTCTTCAGCGTTGTTATTTACAGAACTTTAGCATCATCAGCATGAAAGAAAAAAACCAAAAAACCCACCTTCCCATCTGCACACAACCAGAGTTTGGCAGGAAAATACCCGGCAGACAGCTTTACCGCAAGATGGAAACTGGGACTTAAGCTGAGAAGGATCACACATGGGGTTTGGGATTCATTGGAATTCTCCCTCCAGGTCTGTGACACTTTCATTTCTACTCCTCCTGAGTCTGATTTAGGCTCAAGGAAATCAACGCATGATGCAAAAGCAGTCATGGGATGCCAGAGGCATAGGCCCCAACTTTCCCCGGTGCCAGTGAGTGCTGATGGCCCCCCACTCCTGGCCCCACCCTGACGCCACCCTTTCCCCACCCCTATTCCAATCCCTTCCCCAAAGTCCCCTCCTCGGCCCCGCCTCTTCCCCTAGCGCATGGCATTCTCCCTCCTTTCCAGCGTTTGCTGCTTGAATCAGCTGTTTTGCGGCACAAGCATTGGGAGCCAGAGGGAAAAAGCTGGCATGCGGTGTGCCCAGGGGAGGAGGCAAAGGTGAGCTGGGGCCAGGGGGGTGGGACGGGGAGCTGCACCCACCAATTTTTCTCTGTGGGTGCTCCAGCCCCAGAGGACCCATGGAGTCAGCGCCTATGACCAGAGGGCCACTAACAGCTCAGGTTCAACTCTGCTGGAGTTGCTGATGTCCAGTATAGTGTTTGCTCCAGCTGAAATCTTTTCCACACTAAGGACATTTATGAGCTCTCTTCCTTGTCTGAATTCACTGTTGGCGAATGTGATCGAATTCCAACTGAAGCATCACCCACATTCAAGGTTTCTCTCCTCAGTGGAGTCTCTGATGCGTAATTAGGTTAGAGCTCTGACTGAAACGTTTTCCGCAGTCTGAGCATTTATAGGGCTTTTCTCCCGTGTGAGTCCTCTTGTGTCTAATCAGGGTAGAGCTCTGGTTGAAGCTTTTCCCGCACTCGAGGCATTTATAGGGTTTCTCTCCCGTGTGGGTTCGCTGATGCGTAATAAGGGCTGAGCTGTCACTAAAGCTTTTCCCACAGTCCAGGCATTTATAGGGTCTGTCTCCTGTGTGGATTAGCTGGTGTCTAATAAGTTGGGTGCTCCAGTCAAAACTTTCTGCACACTCCAGGCATTTATAGGGCCTCTCTCGAGTGTGAATTCGCTGATGTGAAATCAGATTTGAGCTCTGATTGAAGGTTTTCCCACACCCAATACATTTATATGGTTTCTCTCCCGTGTGCAGTCTCTGATGTGTGATGAGGTCTGAGCTCTGGTTGAAGTTTTCCCCACAGTCCAGACATTTATAGGGTCTCTCTCCCGTGTGAATTCTCTGATGGGAAATAAGGTTAGAGCTCTGATTGAAGCTTTTTCCGCACTCGCTACATTTATATGGCCTCTCCCCTGTGTGGATTCTCCAATGGGAAACAAGGTTTGAGCTACGACTGAAGCTTTTCCCGCACTTGGTGCATGTGTTTTTTCTCCCACCTCTGTGGATTCTCTGCTGGGCTGCAGTTTCCTCAAGGTCCTTGCCATTTCCTTTACAATTAGTGGTTTTACCCACTTTCTTCCCTGGCTGGGGTTTCCCTGCCACTTCTCTGACTTGTGTGGTATCTCCCAGGCTTTTCCCTGCTCATGAATCTGGAAAAAATTCCCTTTGGATCTTCCTGATAAAGTTTTGTGCAGTTTCACTTCCTCAGCCACTTCCTGCTGAGAATTCTCCTCCTTGTTCGTACTCATCCTCCTATTACCTGCTGGAAACAGAGGAAGAGAGAATCAAAGATGGGTTATTTGCTGTGCCATGGTGGAAGGAAAGAAAGGGGAAGATCAAAGAGGAGACATACAGCACAGTAACTGTTGGGGAGATTGAGAAAGGTAAAATTCTATTAACTTCTGTAATTCCTGCATTTCTAAAGTGGACATCTGATGCTCCATGATCAAGTGGGTTGTTCCTTCTCACCTTCCAGGCATAGAGACTACAAAGAGACTCCAGGCATGCTTGGAAGATGAGGAGGAATAATCCAGTTATGGTGGATGGTGGAGTACCAGATCCAGATAGCAAGCTCATGCCAGTTGTCGGTGACATTGGGTGGGAAACCATGAGTGAAAACCACCACGAGGATACATACAAACATCATGCGGTGTATTAGCAGTAGAGTTGTAAGCAAGACATGAGAAGTAATTCTTCCGTTCTACTCCACTCAGCTGGAGTAGTGTGTTCAGGTCACGGTGCCACACTTCAGGAAAGAGGTGGACAAACTGGAGAAAGTCCAGAGGAGAGCAACAAAAATGATGAAGAGTCTAGAAAACAGGACCTATGAGGGCAAATTGAAAAAACTGGATTTGTTAAGTCTGGAAAAAGAGAAGACTGAGGAGATATGATAACAGTTTTCAAATACATAAAAATTTGTTACAAGGAGGAGGAAGAAAAATTGTTCTCATTAACCTTTGAGGAAATGACAAGAAGCAATGGACTTAAATTGCAACAAGGGAGGTTTAGGTTGGACATTAGGAAAAACTTCCTAACTATCAGGGTGGTTAAGCACTGGAATAAATTGACTAGGGAGGTGGTGAAATCATTGGAGAATTTTAAGAGCAGGTTAGACAAACCCCTGTCAGGGACGGTCTAGATAATACTTAGTCCTGCCATGAGTGCAGGGGACTGGACTAGATGACCTCTCGAGGACCCTTCCAGTCCTGTGATGCTATAATCTAGATTCAACCCTCACCTGGGTGAGATGAGGCAGAACTGGAACAATTCGCTCACAACACATTGGTGGGAGTCCCAGCTTCTCCCTTCACTCAACAGATGGTTTTTGCAGCAATTTAATTGACAACTCACCAGCATGGGCATCTGTTGGGATCTCCCTTTCCTTGGAGGCCTGGGTAGCCAGGACCCAGGGCTCTTCCCCTCATTCCAGCTGGGAGATCAGGTCAGGCTTGGGAAGGGGGAGAGGGGAAATCAGACATGATCAGGGTGTGTCAAGCAGGTTGGATGTGTTACAAAGAACATTCCTTGATTTTAACCTGGCCCTGTGCTGGGCTGTGGGGGACACGGACTCTGAACGGACACGAGCATGGTTACTGATCCCCCTTGGGAGAGGCAGATGTCTGGAGGGGGGGCTTCCAGGATCTGGACAATCTAGGGGATTTGCTGACATTCAGCCCCCGCCTTTTCCTCAGTCTCCAAAGCCCTCCTCATAGATGGAGCTAGTCCCAGGAAGGGAGGGGGACAGGAATTCTGTGTGTGAGTGAGAATTAATACTGGCAGGTCAACGCACTGCTTCCGCCCCCTTGAAAGCTGTTGGGATGGGAATGAATAATCCTCTCCATTGTATTTCTGACTTCCTGACCTCATGGAAGAAGGCACAGAGTAAAATCTCTCTCACACTGGATCTGGGGACATTGAAGCCTTGAAATCTAAGGGACCACAAGCCACATCACAGCCCTTCCTCCCCTAGCTTCCAATAACCGAAGACAGGGGAATCCCTTATCCGGCGAGGTCACCATCTCATGGTTCTCCTGCATGACGTCCCTGTAGAGGGCTCTCTGAGCGGGGTCCAGCAGAGCCCCCTGCCCCTGGGTGAAATACACAGCCACCTCCTCAAAGGTCACTGGCATCTGACACAAGTGTCCCCCACTCAGCACCTGCTGCCCCAGCCACATTCCCATGGGAGGAGAGCAGGAGCCTTCCTGCTTATCATACACCCACTAGCCAGAGGCTGGCACAGGAGATGGAGACCCGGAATAGGATCCAGGGACAGGAATCCTAACACTCTCCTTACTCCCAGTAGCTGGGGGTGAGGGGATGGGGCCTCTCCCCTGGGTCTCACTGCTGGGTGCCCCCTTCATATTCCAGAGCAGCCTCTGGCTGGTAGGTTCAGGCTGCAGCACCAGGGATCTGTTAAGTTTTCCTTCCCAGCCCTGCCCAGGGAGGTTGTTTCCTGTTCCAGAAATGGGCGAATTCCTCCCACCCAATGGGCCTCCTCTGGAAAAACAAGCCCCAGATTAACCAGGGCCCAGCAGGGTAGGTCCAGCCTGTCCTCCCCCTATCTCAATTCCTGCCTCTCCTCCTCTAGCAGAAACCCATCCTGCAGCTCCCTTAAAATCCCCCCACCTGCATGAGCTCTGCTGCAGCCATTTCCGGGGAGAGAAACAGGGCTGTTATTCTGCAGCCTGGCAGGGCGAGACTGGAAGCCTCCCCGGCTCTTTCCCTGTAGACCGATATTCAGACTCTGGCAGGCTGGGAAAACCCTGTTATTTCATGCCAGCATAGCCCTGGCCCCTCCCAGCAGGCATAACCCCACCGAGACCCTTTAAAACCCTTCCAGGAACAGCGTCTCGGAGCCAGATGCTAGAAAAGAGCAGCATCAGAGGAGCCACTTTGGGGGATTCCCCCTGGCATAGGTGCCGACTCCGTGGGTGCTCTGGGGCTGGAGCATCCACAGGGGAAAAATTGGTGGGTGCCCTGCAGCCACCAGCAGCTCCCTGGCCTCCACTCCACCTCCGCCTCCTCCCCTGAGCACGCTGCCGCGTCCTGCTTCTCCCTCCTCTCTCCCAGCGCTTGTGCCGCGAAACAGTTTGGAGGAGGAGGCGGGGCCAGGGCAGGAATTTGGGGAGGGGTCTAATAGGGACAGGGAGAGGCGGAGTTAGGGCGGGGACTTTGGGACGGGGTGGAGTCAGGGTGGGGGCAGGGCCAGGGGTGCAAGCACCCATCCGCGTAGAAAAAAGTTGGCGCCTGTGCCCCCTGGGACAGTCCCCAAGGGCAGTGTGCCCCCTCAGCAGCAAGGGGTTTTGGCTGAAGCAAGAAGTGGCTTCTCCTCTCTCTGCTCCTCATGGTCCCAGGAAAGTCAGTCTACCCAGGGATGCTGCAGGCAGTGCTTAATTTGTAATGAAAGAGTGACCAGGGTCGGAGATCGAGCCATTTTTTTACTTTCATAACTGACGTGGCAAGCCCAGGCCGGCCATTGTAAACCCAGGTTGCCAATGCAGTGTGGATGCCCAAGACCTGGGGTTGCAATGCAGTGTAGACATATGCTGTGTGTCCCCAATTCTGCTTTACACCCCATGCCAGGCGGTCTTTGTGGCCCTTTCACTCCTCCCACCAACCCTGTCCTACGTTCAACGTGAAGCCATGGCTCCCTTAGTCTGGATGTTCTGTGATCTCTTTCCAGCACCACAGCTGAGCAATTCCAGAATTCAGGGAAAATGTGGGTCCCACTGAGCCCCTGAAATCTGGTAAGCACACAAATCACCTTTAACCTCAAAGAACATAAGACCGGCCATAATGGATCAGAGCAATGGTCCATCCAGCCCAGTGTCCTGTCTTCCGACAGTGGCCAATGCCAGGTGCCCCAGAGGGAATGAACAGAACAGGTGATCATCAAGTGATCCATCCTGTCACCCGTTCCCAGCTTCTGGCAAGCAGAGATTAGGGGCACTCAGAGCATAGAGTTGCATCCCTCCCCATCCTGACTAATAGCCATTGATGGACCTATCCTCCAGGAACTTATCTAATTCTTTTTTTAACCCTGTTATAGTTTTGGCCATCGCAACATCCTCTGGCAAGGAGTTCCACAGATTGACTGCGCGAAATACTTCCTTTGTTTGTTTTAAACCTGCTGCCTATTCAGTTCACCGGGTGACCTCTCGTTCCCCGGTTCTTGTGTGACGTGAAAAGCTGAATAACGTTTCTCTATTCACTGTCTCCATAACAATCATGATTTTATAGACCTCTATAGTCAGCTTTTTCCTAAGCTGAACAGTCTCAGTCTTTCTCACCCCTCCTCGTACGGAAGCTCTCTGTAAGCTTGGCAGCGTGTCTCTTTCACCAGCTGAAGTCAGTCCAACAAAAGAGATCACCTCCCCCACCTTGTCTGTGTAACATAACACACACTCCCTGCTCCTTTGGGTCACTCTCTCTGCCCTCCCCTCTCTCCTTTCCCCACCATCACTGTCTCCTTTCTGTCCCTTTCCCTTCCTGACAAGCAAACCCGAGAGACAAAGGACAACCCCCATCTCCTTATGGTCCCTCCACGCTGTTTTCCCAGCCTAATTCCCCCCGTTTGGCCTTTCCCCCAGGTCTCTCCCCATCACCTGCAGGCTCCAGCTTGGGAGCTGGTGTCGGCAGAGCCCAGGGCTGGTTCACAGAGGGGGATTAGTGCCCATCTCTCCCCGGCACAGACCCCGCTGGGGAACAGCAGCGTCTCTGCCTCTCAGCTGAAGGCTCACGCTGAGGCGTGTGACTCAGGAAGCTCAGGCCCTGACATGCTGAGGCGGGAGAGAGGGACCAGAGCTCCCCTTCCAGTGCGATCATGAGCCCTCTGGTGGGGGTTACATTGGCCTGTCTACACTAGTGGTTTTCAACCTTTCCAAACTACCGCACCCCTTCCAGGAGGCTGCTTTGCCTCGCGAGCCCCCGAGTTTCACCTCACTTCAGAACCACTTGCTTACACAACCTACCAGGAAAATACAGCCCCACCCCTTCCACCTGAGGCCCCCCCCCCTTTCTCCCCCCCAGATTTCCACCCCCGGAGCTGCAGGAGGGCAGGTAGCGCTGAGCACCGAGCAGCAGAGCCCCAGCCCCAGAGTAGCAAGCATGACCCCAGCCCACCCCACGCACACACAGGACACTGGGAAGGCAGGCAGCGTGGCCCCAGCTCTGGAGTGCCAGGTGGCACAGCCCGAGGGTCAGCCCCTTGGCACAGGTAAACTGGGAGCCAGAGCAGGAAGGAGAGGGTCTGGGGCTGGAGCGTGGGCAAGGCCACACCTGGCACAAACAAGCCAACGGTTTCTTGTAATAAGAGCAAACGCAAAACTAGGATTTTGGTCCGTGCTTACAATTAAATGCGCAGGCTGCGTCGCAGCACCGTACCTATGGTAATGACTTTGTATAATGCTCTACAAGCTTAACCGAGATCGGCCAGAACGCACAAGCGAGAGCTCGAGTCAAAACGCACAGCGCCACCGGAGGACCTGATAGGTCTGGAGGAATGAGCTTTGCTAGTTATTCATGGCTGTGGGTAAAATGTACACAAGGTTTTTGCCCCCCAATGCTTCTCGCACCCCCCTCCAGAATACAGTCTGCTCCCCCAGGATGGTGTACCCCCCAAATTTGAAAACCTCTGCATTAAAGAGCCATTTTTATTCATTATTCAAGGCAGAGGAATCCAGGAGTTTGAGAAATTAAATTCTACAAGCAAGCAATAAAAAGTCAAATACCCCCCACCCCCATGGAGCTCACCTCAGCATGGTGCCTGCTCCCGCTTCCTTCAGGAACCAGCCAGCCTGTAACAAGTATGAACCCTGCACTGGTGAGGCGAGGGTTAAAGAGCTGCTCTGGGCTCAAGAGGCCCCTCAGACTCTGGGCATAGAGTCCCCGCCGGAGGTAAGACGCCCCGGGGGGCAGCTGGGCTCCCGGTGGGGAGCTGCACGGGATGGAGAGCCCTGGTTGTCAGTCCCCCACACTGCCCCTCTTCAGTCGGGGGAAGCGCTCCCGGTGAGGACGCACACCACCGGTCCAAGGAGAGTAGTGTGGATGTGCACCACAGCAGTAATTCATGCAGCGGCTGTAAGTCGACCTAACGGAAGTCGACTTATCTTTGTAGTGTAGACACAGCCTTAAAGAGGAGGATAAACGCTCCAGGGTTTGGATTCTGTGGCGAGCGGAATTGTGATGCTGATGGGGGCAGGCTGAATTCAGTTAGGAGCCGTAACACCTTTGAGGAACAGGACAGGAATCCTTTCAGTTCATCTCCTCTCCCTCTCCTAACACAGAGGCTGAAACAACCTACTTTCCATCCCCGCTCCAACTCTTTTATAATCTGGGTCATTAGGTGTTATAAATATATTACAGACAAAACCCACAGAGGGAAAAAAACCCACCCCACTGCTCTTCAGGAGAAGTGGGAGAGAGCTGAGACTAGCCGGGGTGCAGCCAATCTCTCCCTGGAGGGGAAACTTGGAAACTGAAACTAGGAACATGAGTGGCTCCGAATGAGTTGGGACTAGGCAAAGAAGCGGAGGTGTGGTCCGGGTCACCAGGAAAGAAGCTAGCTAATCCGGACCGCTTTTCCTAGTCCAGACAGACCCTCGGAGCTCGATGCTTCTAGGACTGAGGTGGGATTCCTAGACCAGGGCTGGCTCCAGCATTTTTGCCGCCCCAAGCGGCAAAAAAAAGAAGGCGCAATCAGCGGCATTTCGGCAGCAGCTCTACCCCACCGCTTCATTCTTCGGTGGCAAGTCCCTCCCTCAAAGAGGGACTGAGAGACCCGCTGCCGAATTGCCGCCAAAGAGCCGGACGTGCTGCCCCTTTCCGTTGGCCGCCCCAAGTACCGGCTTGCTGCACTCGTGCCTGGAGCCGGCCCTGTCCTAGACTCTAGGGTTTTTAAAGTCTCTCACCGGAGGCCCAGTGAAAATCAGTCCCTCTGAATTTGTGAATGTGGGCAGGGGAAAGAGGAAGAGGAGTTAATGATCGGAGACAGGACCTCCCTAACCGCACCCTTCCCCTCTTATCCCATGATCCCCAAATGTTCAATAACCCCAGGTCCCTTTCACTCCCATCTCCCCCAGCCTAAACCATTCAATCCCCCAGTTCCCTGCCCAACACCCACCCCTCCCAGTCCCTTAATGGTTGATCCCCCAGAAACCTGGCGGATTCGGGGAGGGGAGGGGTTATCAGCCCCCAGAGACACTCCCCCCGCATGGAACAAACCCAGGTAAATGGGGGAGCCCAGCCCAGGGGCCGGTGGAAGATGGGGGGTGGGGAAAGGCATCTAGAGTGAAGGTGGGGCCTGGCCCAAGTGTCCTTCTCCTCATCTCCATGGCAGGAGGATCCCGGCTTGGAGGGGAAGGGAGAGGCAAGAACTTTAGTAAGGCAGAGAGAGCAGCTGGAGGAGTTTCTCTCTCTCCCTTCCCCACCTGTGGCCCATCAGCTCAGCAGCCAGGGCTGCAGTAGGGAGGAGGGGCTGATTGAGGCTTCTCCTCCTCTGCCTGGGGTTTGCTGAGACCAGGCAGAGCCAGAGGGTCACTGACCAGCTGCTGCTCGGCTGCTGCTGGATCCTCACCCCAGCGATGGGCAGCTGGATCCTTGGGAGCCAAACGCCCCTGATGTGTGTGGGAATGAAGAAAGGTTGAGTTTTTTAAACTATAGCCAGCCCTAACCTGGGCACTGATACAATTTTCCCTCCGGTGTGGAGGAGTCTCTGATGTCCAATACGGCATTCGTGCCACCTGAAGGATTTTCCCTGCTAAGGGTGTTTAAGAGATCTCTTCCCTATGTTGAGCTGCTGATGCACGAGACCATCAGAGCCCAGCTGATGCTTCTTCCACATTCGAGGGATTCTGTCCGGCATGCAGCCTCTGGTGTCTGGCAAGGGTGGAGCTCCGGCTGAAACTTTTCCCACAGCCGGTGCACTCATAAGGTTTTTCTCCAGTGTGAATCCTCTGATGCGCAGTAAGCGCTGAGCTCCAGTTGAAATTTTTCCCACAGACAAGGCAGCCATACGGCCTCTCCCCCGTGTGGATTCGCCGGTGCGAAATCAGTTCCGAACTCTGATTGAACGTCTTCCAACAGTCGAGGCACTGGTAGGGCCTTTCTCCCGTGTGGATCCGCCGATGCGTGATAAGAACGGAGCTCTGAATGAAACTTTTCCCACAGTCAGAGCATTTATAGGGTTTGTCTCCCGTGTGGATCCTCTGATGTTGAAAGAGGTTTGAGCTCTGATTGAAGCTTTTCCCGCAGTCCAAGCATTTATACGGTCTCTCGCCGGTGTGCGTTCTCTGATGTGCAACCAGGTTTGAGCTCCAGTTGAAACTTTTCCCACATTCAAAGCATTTATAGGGTTTTTCCCCCGTGTGGGTTCTCTGATGTTTAATAAGGCCGGAGTTCTCAACAAACCGCTCCCCACACTCAGCGCACGTATAGGATTTCTCTCCTGTGTGTTGTTTCTGATGCCTGCTAAGGTTTGATCTGGATTTGAATGTTCTCCCACAGTCGAGGCATTCGTAAGGTCTCTCTCCCTTGTGGATTCTCTGATGTGCGTTCAGGTTTGATTTGTGAACGAAGCTCGCACCACAGACGAAGCATTTATGGGGTTTCTCCCCTGTGTGGATCCTCTGGTGCACCATAAGGTGCGATCGGTAATCAAAGCTTTTCCCACAGTCGAGGCATTTATGGGGTTCGTCTCCTGAGTGGGTTCTCTGATGCACATTCAGGCTCGAGCTCTGAGTGAAGCTTTTCCCGCACTCGAGGCATTTATAGGGTCTCTCTCCTTTGTGGTTCCTCTGATGCACGATAAGGTGGGAGCTGTGAACAAAGCTTGTCCCACACTCGCCGCATTTATAGGGTCTCTCTTTGGTGTGGATTCGCTGATGCACCACAAGGTGGGAGCGCTGATTGAAGCTTTTCCCACATTCAAGGCACTGATAGGGTTTTTCTCCAGTGTGGATCCTCCGGTGCGCAACGAGGTGTGCGTTCTTAAGGAAGCTCTTCCCACATTCGGCGCATGTGTTTTTTCTCTCTCTCATGGGGATCCTCTGCTGGGCAGGGGGTTCCTTGAGCTCCTGGCCTCCTCCCACTCCATGAATTGGTTCACCCACCTTTTTCCCAGGTTCATTTCCCTGCTCCCACTTTGACCCGCACTGACTCTCCCAGGTTTTCCCCTGCACAGAACTCCAGCAAACATTCCCTTCAGAGCTTTCCGATAACGCCCCCTTTGGTTCCATTTGCTCAAGACCTTCCCGCTGAGGTTCAATCTCACCCGCCACCCCATCACCTGCAAGGACGGAGAGACAGAGAGAATCCGAAGGTGAGTTATTCCCTGTGCTGGGGAAAAGGGGGAACAGCAAAGAGAGCAAACCCAATGCAATAACTTTTGGGGAGACTGAGAAACCTGGGATAGACATTTCCCCTGGCCCAGGAGGATCAAGGATGCTGAACTGACACAGGCCGGGATTGGAGAGATTCTGGACCATTAATGTCTGCAAACTCCTTAGAGCACCCACGGTTCTCATTGGTCCAACTGGCACCTGATTAGCCAGTTTTGACTCATACGCTTCTCCTCTCAAATGCAAGTTGTTTTAATTATTAGATGCCTTAGGTCAGGGGGGAGCAAACTACAGCCTGGGGGTCGCATCCGGCCCTTCATGCATTTTAATCCAGCCCTCAAGCTCCTGCCGGGGAGTGAGATCTGGGTCTTGTGTGGGTCCGGTGCTCCAGCTGGGGAGCAGCATCAGGGGCGTGGCTCCCAGAAGCAGCGGCATGTCTCCCTTCTGGTTTCTACAGCAGGGGCAGCCAAGGGACTCTGCACGCTGTCCCACCCCAAGTGCCACCCTCACAGCTCCTATCGGCTGGGAACCACGGCGAATGGGAGCTGCAGGGACAGCGCCTGTGGATGGGGCCGGTGCAGAGCCACCTGGCCGCACTGCCGCATAGGAGCCAGAGAAGGACACGCTGCTGCTTCCGGAAGCTCCTTGAGGTAAGCACTGCCCAGGGCCTGCACCCCTGCCCCCCTCTTGTGCCCCTGCCCCAGCCTTGGTCCCCCTCCCACCCTCCGAACCCCTCGGTTCCAGCCTGGAGCACCCTCCCGCACCTCCAACCTCTCATCCCGAGCCCCACCCCAGGGCCTGCACTCCCAGCCAGAGCCCTCACCCCCTCCCACATCCCAACCCCCAATTTCCTGAGCATTCCAGCCTGCCATACAATTTCCATACCCAGATGTGGCCCTCAGCCCAAAATGTTTGCCCACCACTGCCTTAGGTTGTGAGCGGCTCGGAGCAGAGACTGCCTTATTGAGGGCTTGGTAAGCACCCAGCAGGCTTGAGAGTAAACACACAGTATAAGTAATCAACACATCTTCCTGCTTACGGGGGTGGGGGTGTGTGTGTGTAAATGAAAGTCTCTCTCACCCTGGATCTGGGGATCTTGGGACCCAGTCCCCTGAAATCTAACAGACTAGGGAAGAACCTGAGCAGAAATAATAACCGAGTGGACGGGAAGCCCTTACCCAGCAAGGTCACCGTCTCGTAGTTCTCCTGCATGATGTCCCTGTAGAAGGCTCTCTGAGCGGGGTCCAGCAGAGCCCCCTGCCCCGGGATAAAACAGCCACCTTCTCAAAGGCCACCAAACCCTGAAACAACAAAAATCTCCAGCTTGCCACCGGCTACCTCAGCCACAATCCCACTAATCACAGGGGGAGAGGAGAAAAAAATAAAAACTCGAAGCTCTGGGAAGACAGAGCAGCAGAATCCCACCCCCACCCTGCTCAGAGCAGCCAGGAAACTGCTGTGAGTGGGGAGAAGGAGAGAGTTCCCTGTCTCACCCAGCACATGGAGGAGGGCAGGGGCCTTCCCATTTATCACACATCTACTAGCCAAGGGCTAATATGGGAGACAGATCCACAGAGCAGGGTCCTGGGACAGGAATCCCACCCCCCTCTCCATTCCTGGCAGCTATTTGGAAGGAATGGGACCTCTCCGCTGGGTGTCCCCTTCATATTCCAGAGCAGCCTCCGGCTAGCTGGCTCAGGCTGGGTGTCTGGTCAATTTTCCCAGCCTGTCCACGGGGGGCATTGTTCCAGAAATGGGGGAATTTCCACCCCACATCCCAATGGGTCTGTTTTGAAAATCAGGCCCCCAGAACTGAACGGCAGGGACCCAGCAGGTTCATCACACCCCATCCTCCCCCACCCCGACTGCATTTCCTATTCTTCCACTTCTAGTACAAACCCAGCAGCAGCTCCCTGGAAATTAGGGTGACCAGACAGCAAATGTGAAAATTTGGACCAGGAGATGTGCGGGGGGGGCGGGGGGGGGGTAATAGGAGCCTATGTAAGAAAAAGACCCAAAAATCGAGACTGTCCCTATAAAATCGGGACATCTGGTCACCCTACTGGAAATCCTCAACCTGAGCAGGCTGCACCATCACAGCCCATCTCCCAGGAGGGCGAGTGGGGACAATCCGGAGCGATCCCTGCCTGGGTGTCTCTAGCTAGCCCCGATCGCCAGAAGCTGGGAATGGGCGACAGGGGATGGATCCCTTGATGATCCCCTGTTCTGTTAATTCCCTCTGGGGCACCTGGCACTGGTCACTGTCGGAAGACAAGATACTGGGCTAGATGGACCTTTGGGTCTGATCCACTATAGCCGCTCTTATGTTATTCTGCAGCCTGCTAGGGCGACTGGGGAGGTTGCAAAAGGGACCTGAGTCCATGTCCCACTCCGACCCCTGGGTCGCTTTATCCCAGCAAAGTGCAGAATCAAAGGGGCCGCTTTAGGGGGATCCCACCCTTGCAGCCCCCGGTGACTCAAGCGGGACAGGACCTGGCTTTTCCTCTCTGGGTCCTCGCCTTGTTCCCAGGAAAGTCAGCTCTGCCCCGGGTGCTGCCGTGAGTGGATCTGGGCAGGGCTGGGAAGTTTGAACCGCTTCCAATTTGCCCCCGCCCCCGCCCCTGCTTCTTTTCTGCCTCCTTCCCCATCTTCCTCCGCCTGGGAGATCTGGATCAGATCCGGATCGACTTCGGTGAGCGTTAACCGGACTCAGAGCCCGCGCTTCCCCCTGGGGGTGGGGGAGCTCCGGGACCCGCAGACTCACGGGGAGCACAGATGGCGCCGCTTGTGCAGTCACTTTCCTGCTCGGCCCCGGCCCTTCCCCCGGGCCCCCCCTCACCTGCAGGCTCCGGCTGGGGCGGGCAGAGCCCGGGGCGGGGAGGGGGGTTAGTGCCGGGCTCGCCCCGCACGGACCCCGCCGGGGAGCGGCAGCGGCTCAGCCGGGGCTCCCGGCGCACAATGGAAGCAGCACCTGACCCAGGAAATTCAATCCTAGGTGGCTGATCCGAGCAGAGAGAGAGACAAACACCGGCCTCCTCTCCCCGAGCCAAACCCAGAGCCCTCTGCTGGCAAAGCGAACGAAGCCGCTTTCCCGGGCCTCCCCCTTTCCCCTCCCCAGGAGAGAGAAGCAGACCCCTGGGGTCCCTCCCCACCGGCCCTTGCAGGGACTCTGGCTATTGAATCCCAAGCAGGGCTTCACTTGGGCCAGGGATTGAGGGGGCTGAGTCCTGTGGCACCTCCGGACCTGGCAGTTCAGAGCCCCGGCACCTCCAGGCCGGGCAGTTCAGAGCCCCAGCACCTCTGGGCCAGGCAATTCAGAGCAATTCAGAGCCCCCGGCAGCTCCGAGCTCCGGCACCTCCAGGCCTGGCAGCTCCGAGCTCCGGCACCTCCGGGCTGGGCAATTCAGAGCCCTGGCACCTATGGGCCGGGCAATTCAGAGCCCCGGCACCTCCAGGTCTGGCAGTTCAGAGCTCTGGCATCTCCGGGCTGGACAGTTCAGAGCCCTGGCACGGCACCGCTGGGCCTGGCAGTTCATAGCCCTGGCACCTCTTATGGGTCTGTTGTGGTCCATTTTGCCTGGCATTTGCTGACCCTGCAGTAACCCAAAGCCAGTTAGTGCAAATAATGGCTCAGATCAGCCCTGAGTGTTAATACAGGTGTAGATCAGGCCCTGTGAAGGGTTGCAACACCCACATGTTTTGCACAGATTAAGAGTGTGGCTAGATTCTGCAGCACTGTCAGCCAGCCAGGGTCGGGGTAACCCAGCAGACGGGGTGTAGGCCAGAAACATGGGGCCCTGTTGCCGGGGAGGGGTGTTGTTTCTTACCTTCCCTCCAACCAGTGCCCTCTCTGACCGGGGTCCTCAGCTCTTGTGTCAGGGAACCTCTGTCTTCCCAGTATGGGATGTCCTGGGGCACTGGGAGAGTCTCTTGTGGGAGTAGCAGGAATGTTTCTCCTCCATATTCACCTCTCACAGCTGCAGCAGCCAGGGAGGCTCTGGGCTCTTGCAAACTGGCCAATGCAGGGAATCAGGAATTCACCCAGCAACCAAGCGTTCCTGGAGCCAGTGCAGGGGACCCGGTTCTTGACATGGGCTGTGGGGTGGGATTCCCTGGGCAGGTCCTTGTAGTTAAAGGGGAGAGAAAAGGAATCTGGCTGGGTCCCTCCTGAGACTGGGATGGGGAGGGTTCATCAGCTGTTGTCCTTTTTTTGGCGGGGTGAGAGGTAATAGTTGCCTATATAAGACAAAGCCCCTTAGGGTGACCAGATGTCCCAATTTTATAGGGACAGTCCTGATTTTTTGGTCTTTTTCTTATATAGGCTCCTATTACCCCCCACCCCCATCCCGATTTTTCACACTTGCTGTCTGGTTGCCCTAAAGCCCCTAAGATCGGGACAGCTAGTCCCCTTGGCTGAGGATTCCCAGTAAATACTGCTGAAGCTGGGGAAGCTGCTGTCCTGCCATGGGATGGCCATGAGCTTCCCACTGGTCTCAGGGGCTAAAAGGGGGCAGATCGGAGGGGGAGCAATGGGCAGAGTCTGCGTCAGGCTCAAACTGACTGCACAGGTGGGGCGAACAGCTGGAGGCAGGGGTAGGAGAGGGGGCAAAATCAGGGGCATGGGGTAGGAGTCAGGGTAGAGGCACTGCCAGGCAGTGGCAGAGAGGGGAAAACCCAGGCGAGGAGTGTCTTCAGTGCCCGCCCCTACCATTGGTTAAACTTTTGAATACCTTATTTTTATGGCCTTTCTAGCCCACTTCACAACTTCGATGCACATTTGCACGCTAGGATCTGTAAATCTGCATGCCCATCCCCCCGCAAGCCTGGGACCCTAGCTAGTCTCCTGCCCCTAAATCCAGCCCTGTATGGAAGAGAAGCCAGCTGCAGTGCTTTCAAAAATAGGAGGCAAAGGGGCTTTTTCTTCCCCTCCCCCAGACTGGGACATCTCAGTGCCCGCTTCCCAGGGATGTTTTCAAAACAGCATCAGTGCAGCCCATTGCCAGTTCTTATCTATCAGATATGATGAACAAGGCTGCTAAAAGAGACTTGATTCAGTGAAATATCTGACATCAACCTCCTCAGAAAAAATCATAATTGTCATACATATTTTTGGTGTTTGAAAGACTCATCAGCTGTGTCTGCATAAAACCTTAAACCAGGTCACACGTTTGTCTTATTTAGCGTTCTCTGATGGCTTGAATTGCCCTGTAAGGTTGCCAAGTTTGGGTGGATGGATTCCTGGAGGTGTCATCACATGCCGTAATCTTTAACTAAAGATTCCTCTTTAATTCCTGGTGACTCCAGGACAATCTTGGAGGGTTGGCCACCCTATTGGCCTCCCTTTCGTGTAAGCCACTGCAAATGGAGTATCATTATTTATTTTAAAATATTATTTGTATTATTCTCAGCACTTCATCATTCACCTTCGTTAACACGGTGCAGACAGATGTCACCATGCTATTGAATATGTATCTTTTTAATAGCAACTAATCAGTGAAACTCTGAATAGTTGCTGGCAACTTCAGCCATCACAAATCACAGTGTTTCTCCTGTAATGTTGTATTGCAATACTGTACAATTTAGTTTGCCATGTTTAGTTTAGTTTCATGGAGGGTAGGTCCATCAATGGCTATTAGCCAGGGTGGCCAGGGATGGTGTCCCTAGCTTCTGTTTGCCAGAAGCTGGGAATGGGCAACAGTGGATGGATCACTTGATGATTCTTGTTCTGTTCATTCCCTCTGGGATGCCTGGCATTGGCCACAGTCGGAAGACAGGACACTGGGCTAGATGGACCTTTGGTCTGACCCAGTCAGACTGTTCTTACGTTATTAATTTTTGTATAACACAAGTTTATTCCTTGGGCTAAAAGTTACGAGATGGGCCACCATCACTTCTTCTTGCAGCTGTTTTGTGTATAGTCAGGTGCTTGCCTAGCTCATTCTCCCAAGAAGCAGTTACTGTGCCTGATTCCAGAAGAAGATTCCCGTTCATGGCTTGCCAGGCAGAGGTAGCTACCTACCTGCCATAGGGACTTAGGCGCTGAGCTCTGTGCTGGGTGGATCTTAGCACACTCCCCTCTGGTTGACATCTTCCATGGGCTGCCTGAGGCGGGTCCCCGCCAGGCGTGCTGGCTTTTGTGGATTCCATTCTGGAGTGCCTCTGTCTCCCCTGTGCACCTAACTCCTGCGCAGTGGCATTCCCGAGACTTTCTACATGCCTAAAAGCTAAGCATTGTGATCCTAGGCATCATGATGCCCCAGTCCCCTTGTGAATCCAGCTCCGAGGCTTTCCCTCCCATGCTAATAACAGGTGGGTTTTGTTTGTTTGTTAACTGCAGGATAACTAAGGTGTAGGCCAGTGGTTCTCAAAGTTTTGTACTGGTGACCCCCTGAGTACAACGCCCCCTTATAAATTAAAAGCACTTGTTTATATATTTAACACCATTACGAATGCTGGAGGCAAAGCAGGGTTTAGGTTGGAGGCTGACAGCTTGCGACCCCTACCTTGTAATAATCTCGCAACCTCCTGAGGGGTCCCACCCCCAGGTGTAGGCGCTATTCTAAAGTAAAAACACAGCGGTGGACAAGACACTTTGGTTGCAGCAAGGATGAAAAGGTCTGAGAAAACGTGTCTGAAATAAGATCAAAGGGCAATGCGCTGACACGCTTGTGCCCAAGTAAAGTCATGTAGATGTTGTGTTGAAAACCTGTGCAATGTGTGTAATGGCGTGAGGGGTGGAGGGAAGTCTGTATAAGGAACAGTGGTAGATTTTCTTTAAAATCTTTTAAATGTATTCATGAATAAGGCTAAGATTTTGTCACAGGCACTTTTAGTAAAAATCACGGGAAGGTCACGGGTGATAAATAAACCACAGAAGTCCACTTCCGAGGCTGACAGCTGGAGGCCAAGTCCCACCGCCCGGGCTGAAGTTGCAGTCACCTGAAATCACAGAATCCATGACCAATTTGTAAGCTTATTGGTGAATATTTCAAATACGGTTTGCAACGCTTTACGCTACGGTCAGTGCTGTGTGCATTCCATGTGTGCGTCGCAGGGAAACTCTCCGGCCTAAGCTACATTGGAACGAGATTAAAAAAGAAAAAATACCTTCATACTGGGTTTTCTGTACAATAGCCCTGAGGGTTAACGCTGTAGAACACTTTTTCCAGTTTACAAAAATATAGTAAAAGCGCTGTTATCCGGCACTTTACCAAGCTGTAAACTGGCGTTTCTGATCTTTGTTGAAAGTCTGGTTTACACTGAAGTCTGGTTGCCGCAGCGTCGGCAGGATCCCTACCTGGCTCTCTGTGGCACCCTGGAAGCTCCCATTTCCCTGCTGCGAGGTAGAGGAACAGCCATGGGGGCTCTGTGCACTGCCCTGCCCCAAGTGCTGGCTCTGCAGCTCCCATTGGCCGAGAACGGCGGGGGTGGCACCTGTAGGTGGAGGCTGTGTGCAGAGCCATGTAGCCGCGCCTCTGCCTAGAAGCAGCAGGGACATGTTGCCGCTTGTGGGGAGCTGCCCGAGGTGAGCGCTGCCCAAGCCCCCTCCCACACCCAAACTCCCTCCCAGAGCCCCACCCCCATCCTCTCCCACACCCCAGCCCCCTGAGCCATCTCCCATACCCAAACTCCCTTCCTCTTAGTTAACCAGAATTTTTGACTTACCAGCACCCCCATGCTGGATAACAAAGCTTTTATTGTACCTCTCTTTGTATCTCAATTTCTATTTGGGGAAATAACAGCTCAAAAAGGCTTCCCCGCCAGCCTCCGCCTCCATTCAGGGCCATTTTTTCACTCATTATTCAACCAAAGGACTCTAGGAGTCTGAGAAACTGAATTCTACTTTATTGTTTTACAGCAAGAAATAAAAGACACCCTGCCCAACACCCAGCCTGGCAAATTGCTGCTCCTGGCTCCTGCATGTACCAAAACAGAGCACCATTTTGCAGCTGGTAGAAAATGGGAGAATGCGTGAGAGACCCTGGGATCCCGTCACAGCCACACATGCTTCAAGAGACCCAGTGAGCGCAGCTCAATCCAAGCTAGAGAACAAGGTGAACGTACAGAAGCAGCATCTCCAATCCCAGCTGAGGCTTTTATTTACCATGGAACATGCCTGGTGTATGTGGGGTCAACATGGATGAGAGTCTCCATTGCCCCCACGCAGGCGCTGCGGCACATGGGGAGAGGGTGACCGGTGACCAACTCCACTGCCCTCTGCTTCGGTAATAGGGGTCAGCCTGGCTTCAGGACTGGCAGCTTCTTAGCCTCTTCCTCCCAGGAATCTGGGGATGCCCCCACCCCACACCCTGTGCATCCCTTCCTTTGGGGCATCATACACAGAAATCAGAGATGTCCTCACCTGACACTCATAGGACATTGCTTGGTTCTCAGGCTCCCAGCTCTGTATATTCCAGCTCCGACGCTCTCCCCGTCATGACGGTATTTCTCATCACTGCCGGGGTCAGGCAGTAACATCCTTCCCCGGTTCAGTCTCTGCCTCTCGGGCTGCGACTTTCACTCCGCCCGTTCCCCCCCCTCAGCGTTCGTGCCCATGGTTATTCATAACGACCATTGCTCAAACCACACTAAAAACTCACACCTATTTCAGGTTCATACACACTGACATCGCAGAGCATGTTCGATGCGACGCAGAGGAAAACAGATGTACCTGTGTTCTCTGCTGAACTGCCTATTCCCGCTTCCCCCGGAGCCCTCTTCTTATTTAGCCCTATTATTTACAAAAGGTTTGCACCCTCATAATGAAAAACAAAATAAGACCACAAGAATGGCCACACTAAATCAGACCAAAGCTCCACCTAGCCCAGGATCCTGTCTTCCAACAGTGGCCAATGCCAGGGGCTCCAGAGAGAATGGACAGAACAGGGAATCATCAAGTGATCCACCCCCTGTCGTCTGTTCCCAGCTTCTGAGAAACAGGGGCTAGGGATACCATCCCTGCCCATCCTGGCTACTAGCCATTGATGGAGCTGTCCTCCATGAACTTATCAAGTTCTTTTTTGAACCCTGTTATAGTCTTGGCCTTCACAACATCCTCTGGCAAGGAGTTCCACAGGTTGATAATGCATTTTGTAAAGAAATATTCCTTTTGTTTGTTGTAAACCTGCTGCCTAATAATTCCATTTGGTAACCCCTAGTTCTTGCGTTATAAGGAGTAAATAACACTTCCTTATTTACTTTCTCCACAGCAGACATGATTTTATAGACCTCAATCATATCCGCCCTTAGTCGTCTCTTTTCCAAGCTGAAAAGTCCCAGCCTTATTAATCTCTCCTCATACAGAAGCCGTTCTATACCCCTAATCATTTTTGTTGCCCTTTTATGAACCTTTTCCAATTCCAATATATCTTTTTTGAGATGGGGCAACCACATCTGCACGCAGTATTCAAGATGTGGGTGTACCATGGATTTATATAGAGGTGATATGATATTTTCGGTTTTATTATCAATCCCTTTCTTAATGATTCCCAACGTTCTGTTTGCTTTTTTGACTGTTGCTGGACAGAGAACTATCCACAATGACTCCAAGATCTTTCCTGAGTGTAAACAGCTCATTTAGACCTCATCATTTTATATGTATAGTTGGGATTATGTTTTCCAATGTGCATTAATTTGCATTATTCAAAACCTTATTAAAAAAACAACCTTCCCATCTGCAAACAGGCTGAGCTTGGTGGAAAAATGCCCGGAAGCTGCTTTATCAATGAAGTGGGGTTTAAACTCAGAAGGCTCACATTGGATTTGGGATACACTGGTATCATGACAATTTCAGCTCCAACCCTGGTGAGTCTGACATAGGATTACAGCGTCTCAAAGAGCAATTCCTAACCCTGGGGAACTGAGAGCAGTGCGGCATGTGACACTTTAAGAGGTGGAAGGGTAGAACGGGGGAGATAAACTCTCCATGGCTTGGACAGATGCAGCTGTCATGAGGGGAGACCACTAGGGTGACGGGCAAAGGAGGGGAATCGCTGTAACTCACCCCTTTGCCCCCAAGTAACAGGGAGGCTTCTCCACCATGTTTTTCTCTCCCCTGCTCCTGCCCTTTGAGAATCGCCTCTTTCATTCTATAAACAGAGCCAGCAGCTTCTCCAGCACAACCTACGGTACAGTGAGAAGACCTGAGAATGAGACAATCTGTCGGCACCGGGTCGGATTCATCTTTTTTGGGCCCCGGCACCCAGATTGTGGCCCTGCCTCCCGCTCCTCCCCGAGGCCCAGCCCTCACCTGGCCTCTTCTTCACCTGAGGCCCCGGCCCCACCCCCACCTGGCCTCTTCCCCCTGAGCCCTGCCCACGCTCTGCCCCAAGGCCCTGCCCCTGTTCAGTCTCTCTGCCCTGAGGCTCCACCCTTGCTTGGCCTCTTCTCTCCCCCACGCCCCCCGAAGCCCACCCGCTCTCCACCCCGAGGCCCCGCCCCCACTTGGCCTCTTTGCCCTGAGGCCCCGCCCACCACTCACACGGAGGGACAGGGTGGAGAATAGCAAGCAGGTAGGTGCCATTGTAAACCCAGCACTGGTCCCAAAGGAAGAACTCAGCGACTCTGACAATCACTCTGCTAACAGTGGGGACTATTGCGAACAAGATGCTCAGAGTCGGTCGAAACGAGTAAATGCATTGGAGGTTTGGTCCGGGTCAGGAGAAATGTGCTACCTATGCCTAATTCCTAGTCGAGTGGAACAGCCAATGGGGCTGGCTTTGAGAGGAGATTCCTAGGGCTTTAGGCTTTTGCAGGGGTCCTACAGTGGGATGTTACGGAAATCAGTGCTTCTCAGAGGGGTAATGATATGGGGCAGCACCTCTCTAACCGCAACCCTTCTCCCATGATCCCCACATTTCTCTCCTGGGTGGAGTGTCTGATGTCCAACATGGCGTTAGCTCTGCTTGGAACTTTTCCACGGTAATGACCTTTAAGAGGTCTCTTCCCTGGGTGCATTTGCTGATGCCTGGCGCAAACTGACCCAGGCTGATGCTTCTGCCGCCCTCAAGGTTTGGCTCCCATGTGGATTCTCTGGTGCACAATGAGTTGGGAGCTCTGGCTGAAGCTTTTCCCGCAGTGAAGGCAGTAATAGGGCTTCTCTCCCGTGTGGATTCCCTGATGTCTAATGAGGCTGGAGCTCAGGTTGAAACCTTTCCCACAGTCTGAGCATTTGTAGGGTTTCTCCCCCCTGTGCAGTCGCTGATGGGTAATGAGCTGTGAGCTCTGAATGAAGCTTTTCCCACATTCTAGGCAGTTGTAGGGTTTCTCTCCCGTGTGGATTCTCTGATGCGCAATCAGATTGGAGCTCTGCCTGAAGCTTTTCCCACAGTGCCGGCATTTACAGGGCCTCTCCCCCGTGTGCAGTCTCTGATGTACCACGAAGTTGGAGTTCCGATTGAAAGTCTTCCCACAGTCCAGGCATTTGTAGGGTTCCTCGCCCGTGTGGATTCTGTGATGCACAATAAGCTCTGAGGTCCGACTGAACCTTTCCCCACAGTCGGGGCATTTATAGGGTCTTTCTCCTGTGTGGATTCTCTGATGGGCAATGAGAACGGAGCTCTGTATGAAACTTTTCCCGCACTCAAGGCATTTGTAGGGCCTTTCGCCCGTGTGGATTCTGTGATGAGCGATGAGGTGCGAGTTGTCACTAAAACTTTTCTCACATTCCAGGCACTTATAGGGTCTTTCTCCCGTGTGGGTTCGCTGATGTCTAATGAGAAGCGAGCTCTGACTGAAACTTTTCCCGCAGTCGAGGCATTTATAGGATTTCTCCCCTGTGTGGGTTCTCTGATGTCTAATAAGATACGAGCGCCAATGAAAGCTTTTCCCGCACTCCGCGCACGTGTTGTCTCTCTCTCCGGCGTGGATTCTCGGCCGGGCTGCGGTTTCCTTGAGATCGTTGCATCCTCCCGCACGATGAATGGATTGAGCCACATTTTCCCCTGGCTGGTTTCCCAGCTGCCTCTCTGACCCGCATTGACTTCCGGAGCCCTTTGCGTGACTCTGGGGAAAGTTCCTTTCCGATGTCGCCGATAACACTCCATGCGGTTTTGCTTGCCCAAGGCCTTCCTGCTGTGGCTTCTCCTCCCCATTCTCACTCACCATCTTGCCAGCTGCTGGGACAGAGAGAGAATCCAGACGCGAGTCGTTTCCTGCGCCAGGCGAAAGGGGAACTGCATAGAGAGGGAACACGGCAGGATAATCGCTGGGGAAATTGAGACAGGTAAAATTTCTAACCCTTCTGTCATTTTAACTTCTCTGAAGTGGGTCCCCGATGCTCCATGAGCCATTAAAACTGGGATATTCTGCCTCATCTGTTACCTGTCAGCTCTGTGTTCTTGGGGATCCAGGGGGCAGGATCCAGCCTGTTTGACTCACCCCACCTGCCTTACCCAGCCTCTGCTTGAGCCAACGCCAGTCAGAAGAAAGACTTCCAAAAAGCAATGAAAAGGCCGTGGAAGTAACACCTAAACCTGCTGCCCCCTCCCCCCAGACAAGGGTGACAGGATTAAGGCAACTCCCCTAGCCTCATTTGCATCGAAGATGGGACAGGGAGGCATCTCCATTAGCGTACAGACTGGAGACCAATGATTCCAAGGCAAGAACCGCATGGAACTCGGGACCAGAAAAGCAGGGAAGCACTGCATGATGGGGGATTTCTGCTCCAGATGTTAATGAACCCAGGCCTGCACACACCCAGCTTTGTAGTTGTCAGACCAATTCTAGTCATAAATCCTTTATTGGTATCCAGAGCCGCCCGTGGGGGAGGGGGAGGCAAGAGGGGCAATTTGCCCCAGGCCCTGGGCCTGCAGGGGCCCCCACAAGAGTTTTTCGGGGCCCCTGGAGTGGGGTCCTTCACTCACTCTGGGGGCCCCAGAAAACTCTCCTGGGGCCCGGGCCCCTGGAGCTTCTTCCGTTCCGGGTCGTCATCGGCAATTTGACGGCGGGGATCCTTCCGCTCCGGGACCAGCCGCCGAAGTGCCCTGAAGACTCACAGCGGGGAGTCCTTCCGGCACTTCAGCGGTGGGTCCTGGGGCAGGTCCCGGGGCAGGTCTTCAGTGCCAATTCAGCAGCGGGGGGTCCTTCCGCCCCGAGACCCGCCGCCGAAGTGTCAGGTCTTCAGCGGCAATTCCCCGCCGCCGAAGACCGCAGGCCCCCTGAATCCACTGGACGGCCCTGTTGGTATCCAAAATACTGAAGCTGCCTAATTGCATTGTGAGCTCCCTGGAAGGAACACCGCCCATAGCCAGGAACGAGCAGTTCCTGTTATCTAGCCTGAACAAAACAACTTTGGTACACACTGCATCGTGGGATATCCTGCAGATAGCAGATGCCGTCAGGGAACTCAGAGCGCAGAAGAAGAGGAATGTCCAAGCGATCTTCTCTGACACCCTTTCTGGCCCATGGGAAAAGGAAGACAGAAGGCAATAGATTCTGGAAGTGAATCCCTGGCTCAATAAAGGGCATAAGGTGGAGAGTTTGAGGGTTTGGGGACACTGGTCCACCTTTTCTGTGAAGAGGGGGCTGTATCATTTGGAAGGCCTCTACCTCAGTAGAAGAGGGACCAATCTTCTCAGGGACTGATTGCCTACGGTAATTAGGAGGGCGTTTAACAACAAAAGGGCAGGGTAAAAAGAGGAACATTCAGAGCACTCAGCACAAAAGCAAAATGGTGGGAACAAAATTAATCAAGGATGCAAAGGACACAAAGAGAAGAAATTCTTGAACTGCCAATGTTAGGAACCTGGAGAAGAAACAAGAGGAACTGGAATGACTCATTTCCGAGCATAAATCTGATCTCGCTGATATTACGGATCCCTGGTGGGATGATTCCCATGACTGGAAGGTTGAAATAAATGGTTATAACCTATCTAGTAAGGACAGAGTGGGCAAAAGTGGGGAACCAGTGGCAACACTGATGACTTGGAAGAAAATGATCTTCAATGGTTATGGATCAATGTCCTAACAGATAAAGCACAAGATGGGGTATTAGTTGGTATCTGCTTCAGACCCTCAAATTTCACTAGGGAACAGGGTGAACAGCTCCTTAAGAACCTATCTATAAAGGGTAGGGGAAAAAAGCTGTGTGATCATGGGGGACTTCAGTTTGAGTGATATACGCTGGAGGTGTCATGCCACCAGTGCTAAAAGCTCCTTGAAATCCCTAAACATTATAGATGGCAGTTACCCACTCAAACAATCAATGGTGACTTAGGTACCAGGGATCACGACTTGATCACATTTATATACTTGGTCCAGTTTCGCAAATCTGAAGACAATAATGAGCCAGATCAGCTCGGAGGAAGAATTTAAGCAGAAAGAATTGAATGACAATTGGGAATTGTTTAAGAACTTGATGCTCAAAAAGTTATGACCCACAATCCAGGAAGGAGGATATATTGGTTAAAAAAATGAACTGGCTTAGAGAGGAAGTGAATGCAGCTATAAAAATTTAAATATATAAGATATATAAAAAATGGTAGAAAGGAGAAGTTAATAGTAACTAATATAAATCAGATGCTAGACATTGTAGAAAATTGATAAGGAAAGCAAAGAGAAAAAAGACAAACTCTATGGCTAGTGGAGTGAAGGACAATAAGTTTTTTAAGTCCATTAGGAACAAAAAGAACCCTAACAATGATACTGCAAGAGGGAAATGGTAGAATTTTCTATAATAATGTAGATGAGGCAGAAGTGTTCAACAAATATTTCTGTTCTATACTTGGGGAGGAAACAGATGATGTAGTCTATTATATAATGATACTCTTTCCATTTCATGAGTACCTCAGGAGGATGTTAAACAGCAGCTACTAAAGTTACACATTTTTAAATCTGCAAGACCACATAACTTGCACCAAGAGTGTAAAAGAACTGGCTGAGGTGCTCACTGGATCATTAATGTTGATTTTCAATAAGTCTTGGAAAACCAAGGAATTTCCAGAAGACTGGAAGAAAGCTAATGTTGTGCCAACATTTAAAAAGGGTAAATGAGATGATGGGGCAACAGAAGAGAGCAGCTGATACAGTACTTGATTAATAAAGAATCGAAGGAGGGTAACATAATTAATGCCAATCAACATGTATTTATGGAAAATAGCTCCTGTCCAACAACCTTGATATCTTTCTTTGATGAGATTACATGTTTGGTTGAAAAGAGGGTTGCCCATTTTGGTTGGACGTATTCCTGGAGGTTTCATCACACGATATAATCTTTAATTAAAGATTAATCTTTAATTCCTGGAGACTCCAGGACAATTCTGGAAGGTTGGCAACCCTAGCTGAAAAGGTCCTAGTGTTGATGTAATTATACTTAGACTTCTGTAAGGTGCGTGACTTGCTACCACATAACATTTTGATTAAAAAACTAGAATGATAGAAAATTAACAGGGCCCACATGAATGGTTTTAAAGCTGGCTAACTGGTGGGTCTCAACATTTTAAACAGGGAATCGCCATCAAATGAGTGTGTTTCCTGGCAGTTCTTGCCCTTACGCTATTTAACATTTTTATTAACGAACTGGAAGAAAACATAAAATCATCATTAATGAAGTTTGCTGATGACTCAAAAACTGGAGGAGTGGTAAATAATGAAGAGAACAGGTCACTGACGCCGAGCGATCGGGACCACTTGGTGAACTGGGCACCAAGCAAACAACAGGTGTTTCAACACGGCTAAATGTAAATGTCCACATCTAGGAACAGAGAACATTGGCCGTCCTTACAGGCTGGGGGACTCACTACGAGGAGGCAGTAATTCTGACATAGATTTGGGTGTCATGGTGGATAATCAGCTAAACATGAGCTCCCAGTGCAATGCAGTGACTAAAAGGACAACGGAGATGCTTGGAGGCATAAACAGGGGAATCTCGGGTAGGAGCAGAGAGGTTGGTATTTTACCTCTGAATTTACCCCAATGCAACCTCGGCTAGAATACTGCATCCAGTTCTGGTGTCCAAGAAGAATACAGATAATATGTAGCGTGTTCAGAGAACAGCCATAAGAACGATCCAAGGATTTGAAAAATGGCACAGTATTTTAACGGTGAAGGGAATTAACCACTGCAACAACTTACCAAGAGTGGTGCAGGTTCTCCTTAACGGGACATTTTTAAATCAAGCCAGGTTGTTGTCCTGAAAGCTCTGTTCTAATTCAAACAGTAAGTGACTCAGGAACGTCTCATGGTCCAGGGGCATCAGAACGGGGGATGCGAGAGAAGGGACCATGCCTGTCCACTTTTCTCCAAGGGCCAGACCCCCGCCCCTCCTTTTCCCCCCAAGGTCCTGCCCCTGGCCAGGCCAGAAGCTGGAGCCCAGCCCAGGTAAGAGCAGCCCGGGGAGCTTGGGCAGCTGTGGGAAGGTCTGGATCCTCCACCTGCCCGGGGCAGGAGGGCCCTGAGAACAGCCCCCAACCCATGTCCCTGCCCCCAGGCCTGCTGCCCAGGGCAGACGGTGGGTCCGTGGGTCACAGCTGCCCAGGCGGATCCTACCATGGCCTGGCTGTGGCTGTTTGGCCCCTGAAGCCCCACCCCCAGCCAGAAGATGAAGCCGGATCGGGGTAAGAGCCATGCAGGCAGCTGTGGGGAGCCATGGACCCTCCAATGGGCAGGGAGTCTGGGGAGGCAGGGAAGCGGGTCGGGGGTGGGGCAGGGCCAGCTTCCAACTTGGCGGGGGGGCATGGCTTCGGGGGGAAGAAGAAGGGGAAGGGAGGAGTCATGAAGGGGGTGGGGCCTTGTGGTCCTCCCACTTTTAGGCAGAATCTGTTGCCCCTGCTATGGCTTATATGTAGCTGGATATCAGACAAGTTGATCGTAGAAGTCCCGTCTGACCTTATAAGCTATGCATCGAGGAAATTAAGGATTCCTGCTTAGAGTCAGCCCCTGTTGCCAAGTTTCACCTTGGCCTGGAGCCCGAGTAGCCAGAGACACATGGCTGGAAGCTTCTGCAGAGCCAGCTCCCGCTGCCGAATTTCAGCACCAAAGAGTTTAAGGATTCTAAGAGAGCCAGTCGAGTCTCTGAACAGCTTCACCTGCTGTGGTGACAGTGAGAAAGTCAAGTCAGAGGGGAGTGAAATCAGACAAGATCAGGGTGTCCCATCCATTGGTAGAGCCTTTGTCACAAAGAACATTGATTGTAACATGACCCTGTGATGCGCTGGGGGGACATGGGATCTGAATGGATGGGAACATGGTCACTGAACCCCTGGGGAAAAGCAGATGGCTGATGGGGGGTGGGAGTGTGTGGATGAAAATCTCTCTCTCTGAATCTGGGATGATGGGACCCAGTCCCCTGAAATTTAATGGACCAGGGAAGAACTTGAGAAGGTGAACTGGCTACATCACAGACCTCCCCACCGCAGCTTCTAATAACTGAGGGGACGGGAATCCCTTACCTCGTGAGGTCACCATCTCATAGTTCTCCTGCATGACGTCCCTGTAGAGGGCTCTCTGAGCGGGGTCCAGCAGAGCCCCCTGCCCGTGGGTGAAATACACAGCCACCTCCTCGAAGGTCACCGGCATCTGAAACAACAAGAGTCTCCCACTCAGCATCTGCTGCCCCAGCCACAATCCCGCTAGTCATGCGGGAGGAGGTCTGATAAAATGGAAGCTCAGGGGGGGCACCGAGTAGCAGAATCCCACTCCCACCCTGCTCAGAGCAGCTAGGAGGCTTCAGGGTGGGGAGAAAGAGAGAGCTCCTTGTCCCTCCCAGCCGATGGAGCAGGGCAGGGGCCTTCCCGGTTGTCACAGGCCTACTAGCCAGAGGCTGGTACAGGAGATGGAGCCCCTTAGCAGGGTCCAGGGACAGGAAACCCAACCACCTCCCCAGCCAATTTGGGGGCCCTGGAAAAGCCTTCTCCCACTGCAGCCCCGAGGCTGGAGGAGCTTCTCCGGTCTCAGCGCCACAGTGTAGGGGTTGGGGGGTAGGGTGACCAGATGTCTCAATTTTATAAGGACAGTCCTGATTTTGGGGTCTTTCTCTTATATAGGTTCCTATTACCCCCCCACCCTCTGTCCTGATTTTTCGCATTTGCTGTCTGGTCACCCTAATGGGCGGAGGGGCTAAAGAACGAGCAGGGGGGGCGGGACCCCGGGGAAGGGGCGGAACAGGATGGGGATGGGGCTGCAGGTGGAGGGGTGGGGCAGGGCCACGGTTCTGGCACCGCCCCTCCCCTGCTCCAATGCTCTGGCCCAGCATACCCAGGAGACCTTAAACAGCCTCTGGTGATTGTGGTGTGAAAAAATGGGACTCTGGACTTTAATGACGCCTCAACCAAGAAATCTGGACCTTGACCAAAAATATCTATGTAGAATTGGCTCCGCCAGGCTGGGAAAACTCAGGGTCACTTTATCCCAGTGTCAACCCAGCCCCTTCCACCAGGACTAACCCCCCCCGCCCCGTACAGAGTCTCTGAGCCCAATGCTAGAAAAGGGGCATGCCTACGGGCAGCAGGTCAGGGGCGCGGAATAATCTGTACAGTGGGGGGTGGTTGATGGGAACCCCTTCAAGCCAGGGGGGGCGGCAGCAGCATCCCTAATCCCAGGCCCCAGGGCAGAGTCACTTTCCTGCCTAGCCCAGCCCTTTCCCCAGTCTCCCATCACCTGCAGGCACCGGAGAAAGTCCCACCCGGGCTGGACAGGGGGGGTCCGACTCAGCAGCAGTGGCTGAGGGGTGGCAGGCTCAAGAGCACAATGGAGGAGGCAGCAATCCAGCGCATGGGGCTGACCAGAAGCTCAATAGTGTTAAAGGGAGAGAACAGAAGCGGGACCCCTCCCATCCCCACAGCCAGGGCCCTCTGTGGCAACTGGGAGCGGATAAAGCAGAGGCAGACCTAGGCAGGCTTGAAAAATCTGTACTTCAAACCTCCACTCCTCCACCTAGGGTGACCAGAGCTCCCGATTTTATAGGGACAGTCCAATATTTGGGCTTTTCGTATATAGGCTCCTATTACCCCCCCTCCACCCCGTTCCCGATTTTTCACCCTTTCTGTCTGGTCCCCTATCTCCGCCCAATATCATTTCCATATTCACCTGCGTTCTCCAGGGGTCTTGCCTGCTGTGGGCAGAGGCGGATTAAGGTTTCCTGGGGCCTCTCCCCACCTCTTCCGCCTGTGCCCCTGCCCCCATTGCAGCCCCCACCCATTGCAGCCCGCAACCTGTTGGCCCTTTCTGTCCCACAGCTGCCAGCCCAGACCAGAGACGCTCTGTCCCCCCCCACACGCACACACCAGGGCCTGGGGGCCGCAGTGGGGAGTAGAACTTCCCCGCCCGAGCCCATGGCAGAGAGCCAGAGCTTCTCCTGTCCCAGGGCCGGAGCTGGGTCCGGTACTGGGGCTTCCCCCACCTCCCCGTGCTTCTGCCAAGCGGGGTCACAGCACTGGGTCTTTGCCCACCCCAGCCTCCTGTGCTTCGCTGGGTCCCTGGATGCCTGCCCACCCCACAGCTTCTGCAAGGCTCCGGCTTCCCCTTGCCTGCAGGATTTCTGCTGGGTGCCCATTTTCTGGCCCCCCAGTTGGGAATGGCCGGGCCTGGCACAGGCCCGTGGGCCCACTGGATGATCACCATTGACTGTGGGTTTTTCACACCCTGAGCAATGTAGTTATCCTGATCTAGGTCTGCAGTTTATCTATTTGTGCAAAATTCTGGATTTAAACCTTTTTAAAATTTCCAGCCATTTAAACTGTCACAGTGGTGGGAAATTATGGGATGGGGAGTGGGGGATGTCAAACAATGATTATTTAACATCTGTAGACGCAGAGATGGCAGCCATCAACGCTGTATAAATGTTAAAACACAAATGGTCACCGCCCACGGCAAAGCCTTCAATCAGGAGGCCTTAAAGCAAACTCAGAGGTTCTCAAGCAGAATTTTTCTTATTTGCGCTGTCTGTAAATGTCAATGCTTAGCGAAGGAAATATTTTTTTCCTCGGGTTCTGCAGCGGCGATTCAGTGTACCATAAAAATCGAATCCTTCCAAGGCTGCCCACGTGGGCGAGGGCGGTAGCCAGAAAGCTGGGGCAGTACAGAGCTGGACTGCCCTGGGCCCCCAACCTTTATGAGGGGCAGGCAGCCAAGGGAGCCTGGGGCTCAGAGCAATAGTAGGAGGGCTGGGCTTGAGTGAGGGTGGCTGTGGGGAGGTGAAGGGCTGGGCCTGGCTGGAGGCCTGTGTGTCCCAGGTTTTTGTAGCCCGAGCTACAGCGCACATGAATACGCCTCCCCCAGGCTGCTCAGATGGAGATGCCACTTACCCTAAGATAGGGACTGCCGTTAGCATAATGTCCATCCAATTGGGTGAAGAAAGTCCTGAAATGCAGAGTTCAAGTCCCGGTCCGGGGGCTGAATGACTCTTGGGACAGCATTTGTCCTGGCTCCCTGCAGCTCTGCTCCCCACGTCTCAAGGCTCAGGAATGGTGCAGCCAGTTCCCTGTGGGCCTTAGCCCCCACCTCACCACAAGCCGCTCCTCCTGTCCACCCCCCAGGCCACACTTACGGTGACCAACTGTCCCAATTTTATAGGGACAATCCTGATTTTGGGTCTTTTTCTTATATAGGCTCCTATTGCCACCAACCCTGTCCTGATTTTTCACACTTGCTGTCTGGTCACCCTAGCCCCACTCCCTGGCCAAGCCGGAGAGCTGGGCTGTAGTAAGAGCTGCCCAGGAAGCCTCGGCTGCTGTGGGGAGCCAAACCCTCCGCCTGCCTGGGCGCGTGCCGGGAGGGGCAGGAAATGGTCCAGGGGCCAATCTCGAGCAGCCAGCTCCTCGCCCAGGTAAGTGGAAGGGCCAGGGGCGGCGAGCTAGCATCGCCAAGGTGGTACCCGTTGCCCATGTTTGAACTATTGCGATGGAGATGGGGGTTGTGGGGGGCGGGTGGGGGGGGGGGAGAAGGGAATGGAAGAGAAAAAACAAATGACTTGAGGTCCTAGAATGACAGAGAGTGGCCATAAGGTGGCAGCAGAACCTAGGAAATTGGAGGTTTCATATGGACTGACTCAGTGGCAGAGGGCTCCTATGCTTTATATTAGGGCTGACAAACGATTAAAAAAATAACAGATTAACCGCGAGATTGCAAAAATTCGTTGCAGTTTTAATCGAACTGTTAAATAATCATAGAATACCAATGGAAATGTGTTATAAAGATTTTTGGACGTTTTTCTACATTTTCAAACACGCTGATCTCAATTACAATGCAGAATACAAAATGTACAGTGCTCACTTTATACGATTATATTTTATTACAAATATTTGCACTGTAAAATAAGATAAGCAATCTACAAGTCGAAGCATGAGAGGGCATACAAATGTTTAGTGCATCTGGCACATAAATATCTCAAAACCCTGTCTACAAAAGTTCCATGTGAATGCCTGTTCTCACTTTCAGGTGACATTGTAAACAAGAAGCGGGCAGCATTATCTCCTGTAAATATAAACAAACATGTTTCTCTTAGCAATTGGCTGAACAAGAAGTAGGACTGAGTGGACTTGTAGGTGCTAAAGTTTTACATTGTTCTGTTTTCGAGTGCAGTTATGTACAAAATAATTCTACATTTGTAAGTTGCACTTTCAGGATAAAGAGATCACCCAGCAGTGCTTGCACGAGGTGAATCAAAACATACTATTTATGTTGTTTATCTTTTCAACTATCTAGCTATTTGTAATCAGATAAAGTGAGCACGGTATACTTTGTATTCTGTGTTGTAATTGAAATCAATATATTTGAAAATGTAGAAAGACATCCAAAAATATTTAGAATACATTTCAATTGGTATTGCTATGATTGTTTAACCGTGCGATTAAAACTGATTCATTGTAATTAATTTTTTAATCGAGATAACGCAAAACAAATGAATCGCTCGAGTTAACAGCTATTAATTGACTGCCCAACTGTATGGACTGGCTTTGCATGACTTGGGGGGCTGCTATACTGTATATAGACTGATTCTCTGGTTCTTCAAAGGGCATGGGAGAGCATAGCCACTGGGGCAGGAAGCAGATCTGAGACATTTGTCACCAGGGCGCTGATGGTGCCAGAGGCTGGCTGGGGATGCACCTGATTGGGGTTAGGGGCTGCTCCCTGCTCCTCTCCAGCAATGACACCTGTTTCCTTCCACGCACAGCGACCACCTCTTGTGTCACAGGCAGGATTGGCCCTTCCCCCAGGGCTGGCCTCTGCCTTGAATGCTTCAAGAGTACAAGATTCTCCCCTGTTCTTAGTGTGGAACCTAGGCTCCCAGCTCAGGATGCGCCCCTGAAACATGAGGGTTCAAGATCTCCTAGGGCCCTGCTCTCACCTCTCCTTGTGCCTGCTGCCCATGGCCCTGGACGGCTCCTGTCCTTTGGAGCCATAGGAGAGTGGAGCACAAGGCCAGATGTGCCAAGTCCCATGGCACTCCCCGGCCCCGGGGCATTGGCCCTGGAACTGGCAGGAGAAGGGGGAAGAAATGAGCGGGGCTGTGATTTGGGCCCTAGACGGGGGCTCAGGACAGCTGGGTTCAACTTCTGGCTCGTTGTGCAAATCCCTCCATCTTTCTGTACATCAGGTCCCTCATCAGCAAACTTGGGACAACTACCACCCTTCCTTTGGCTGGCTTGTCTGTGCAGTGCCAGGCACAACGGAGCCCTGATCTCAGCTGGAGCAGGGACTGTCTCCCTGTGTGTCTGGGCAGCGCCTGCCACAACAGGGCCCTGATCTCAGCTGGGGCAGGGACTGTCTCTGGCTGTGTGTCTGTGCAGCGCCCGGCACAACAGGGTCCTGATCTCAGCTGGAGCATGGCCTCTCTCTCGCTGTGTGTCTGTGCAGTGCCCGGCACAACGGGGCCCTGATCTCAGCTGGGGCAAGGACTTTCTCTCCCTGTGTGTCTGTGCAGCGCTCGGCACAACGGGGCCCTGATCTCAGCTGGGGCAGGGACCGTTTCTTGCTGTGTGTCTGTGCAGCGCCGGGCACAACGGGGCCCTGATCTCAGCTGGAGCCTCCATGCGCTACTGTAAAACAAATAGTCCTAACATCAGGTGTACAGGGAGGGGGCAGGGATCACATCTGGGAACTCTGGCCTAATTTACGAGAGAAACGACAACACTACAATTTGTTCTAAGTCCTTTAAGGATTCCATGCGGGAGGGGCTGAGGGCGGGAAGGGGAATCAGCCTGGATCAGGGAGCATTCCTTTGCTTTGTGTTTGTGCGGCACCTAGCACCACAGAGCCCTGACCCAGAAGAGAGGCTCCCAGGCACTACTCAACACAGACAATAACTAACACTTGTCTGTCTCAAGAAAGTATTCCCTGATCTTGCATTGCCTGTGCTCCTCTGAATTGCCCCATTTCAGGGAACAGTCAGTGAAGAATGACTAGGATTTGCTAAAGGCTTGTTGTGCCGCTGGTATTAAAACAAGGGGCTGATGCAAACATTTCCCCCCTGGAGACTGGGATGAAACTCATGTCCTCATAAGGAGAGGGTTCTAGGGGAGACTGGGAACCCAGGACTCCTGGGTTCTATCCACAGCTCTAGGAGGGGAGGGGAGGGGAGGGGAGTCTAGTGGGTTAGAGCCAGAGGGGCTGGAAGTCAGGACTCCTGGATTCCAGCTTGGGGAGGGGATCCTAATGGTTAGAGCGGGGGGCTGGGGGTCAGGACTCCCAGGTTCTACCCCCAGCTCTGGGAGGGGAGTGGGGCCTAGTGGGTTACAACAGGGGGCTGGGAAGCAGGCCTGCTGGGGGCTATTTCACTCCTCATTCTGCCACGGTGGCCACTTCACTTCTACACTGTTTTTCTCCTCCAAGTTTAGGAATGTTTTGTCAGCCCCCACGTAGGAACTGAGGGCCAGGACTTTCTTCACCCGCTCTTTGAAGGTCATTTACATCCTTCCCTTTTCTACCTCCCCACTGCGAGACCAGCCCAGCTTGTCTTCTCCACTGAGAAATGGCAGGTACCACCCGCTGCTCTGAAAATCCAAGGCAAGGAGGAATTCAGCCCTACCTTCCCATGGAGGAACTGGTGGTAAGGATATGACCATCCTGGGTGGGACCTGCCCCTTCCGAGATCTCCAGATGTTCCTCCATAGATGTTCACACAGAGGGAAGGCTCTATTGAAACATTGCTTGTGACGTTTGGCCTGGAGTTGCCCTGAGAAAGAGGCTTGGACATCTACCTACCTGTGATGAGTAAGAATCGCTGTGGATAGGTTAGAAGTGTGGGGGGCTGATGGTCTTATTCACTATATCTTGCCAGCAGCATTAATGCCTCTCGCGTTAGCCTAGCTCAGGAGTAGCTGCACTGCAAAGGAAAAGCCCAAAGGGATCCACTGAGCGGCACGGAGCCATCATGTTAGCAGCTGAGGAGCTGGGCTCAGGGGCTATCGCCGGCACCCTCTTCCAGGCCAGCCAGCTAGAGCTGAAAGCACCCCGTGCTCATGGGGATGGGACTCAAGTTAGGAGCAAAGTGTGAGTTAACTCTGCAGTGAAGACAAGCCCACCATGGACTGGAGATGGGACCATTCCAAACGGTTACCGTTGCCGTGGTTCAGTACTTCTAAGCAGCTATTTCCCTCCCATCCCCGCTCTTTGTGGGGTGGCCATGACTTTGGACTTTCTGTACCTCCCCTTCACACTCAGCTGCAGGGCCAGAGAACAGTGGGTCCCTCTTTTCCGGTCTGGAGAGACAGGACCAGCCAACCTGGGTCTCGGCCATGCAGCAGAACCACCAGGATGGAAACCTGTCCCAGCCCAGCACCCAAGGCTGCAAGCGTGCCCCAGCCTCCTGATTATGGAGAGGTTGCTGCAGATACATCTCAGGCAGAATCAACCCTGTTATAACCATGCCAATGTGGGTGTGAGGCTCTTAGTGGGGACCTTCATGAAAGACCCCCGAGGGTGCAGAAGCAATGAGAGGCAGCATGGTTCTGTGCGTAGAGCAGAGTGCTGGGTTCTGGTTTGCCATTGACCTGCTGTGTGTGACCATAGGCATGTCACTCTCCTCCCCCATCCCCACCGTGCCTCAGTTTACCCTCCTACACATTGGCTGTTTAGAATGGAAGCCCTTTAGGACAGGAGCTCACCCAAGAGGGCTCTGATCACCTTTGTATTAGAGGAGCATCACACGCTACCCCTGTTGCTTCAAACACGACAGGTCTTGGTCTCTATCTCGCTTCACAACTGGACCCCTTTGTAAAGCATGAAGGGTTTGGGCTCCTTTATCACACACGGACATTGTCACATACCCTTCCCTTCTTCGGGCATGTTACAGTAATTACGTGAGCCAGAGAACCCACCCCACTACTCCTGCCATGGCTGCACAGGAGGCAACTGATCACCCTAAGGTAACAAACCAGCTAGTTAAGGTATATCTATACAACCCACCGGCTAGTAATCAATCTATTGGGGATCGATTTATGTCTCATCTAGAAGCGATAAATCGATCTGCAGATCGACACCCGTACTCCACTTTGGCAGGAGTAAGCAGCATCGACGAGGGAGCCGTGGCAGTCAACTTGCTGCCGTGAGGACGTCCAGGGAAGTTGAAATAAGATACGACTGCGACAGAGTCCTGTGGCACCTTATAGACTAACAGACGTATTGAAGTATGAGCTTTCGTGGGTGAATACCCACTTCGTCAGATGCAAGTATTCACCCACGAAAGCTCGTGTTCTAATATGTCTGTTAGTCTATAAAGTGCCACAGGACTATCGGTTTTTACAGATCCACACTAACATGGCTACCCCTCTGATACTTAGTGCCAATGAGCACTTGGTCCGTCTTGAGACAAGATTCATTTCAGCCTCTCTCAACGGGTATCCCCATGCCTGATCTTTGCATTTAAACACCATCAGGCTAACAGCCTTGCTGCTCTTCCACCAAATGGTGCGGGGTGGAGATGGAACCAGTCTTACCCCAGGGCTCTGAAGCGGGGATGGTTGGAGTTGAGGGTGTTCAGAACGTGCCACAGTAAGGAGAAGCGTGTACTACAGGACGGTCCTTTCCAGAGAAGGGACATTCAAACCTAGGGCCAAGCAAATGCCACCCTAGGAGCAATTCAAGGTGACGGGGGTGGAGAGCAATGACGTGTCAAGCCGAAAAAGGTCTGGCTTTTATTTTATTCTGGAAAATAGTTTCTGCATCTTAAAGTTTTCTTTTGCAGAACATTTGGACATAAAAACAGACTCTCTCCCCACCTCCACCCTAGCCCCCCACTCAAAATTTCTTCCTTTCCACCTCCCCTTCCACTGCGAATGGCTTCAAGACTGGTCCAGGCATGTGCTTCCACCTCTCACCACCCCCTTCCACGAGGAAGCGGGCAGCAGGCAGAGAGGGTAATTGGGGACTACTCCCAACCCCCGTAGTAGGGGGAGCAACCGCTATTGAAAAGGAAAATGGTTTAAATCAAGCTCCTTGAACAAAGGGTGGGCTTCCATCCCAACCCCCCTCAGTGCAGGCCAGGGCCACCCGGGGGGGGCAAGTGGGGCAATTTGCCCCAGGCCCCACAGGGCCCCCCCAAGTTTTTCAGGGCCCCGGGAGCAGGGTCCTTCACTTGCTCCAGGGGCCCTGGAGTTTCTTCTGCTCTCGGTCTTCGGCGCACTTCGGCAGCGGGTCCTGGAACAGAAGGACCCCCCACTGCCGAATTACCACCAAAGCGGGACCCGCCGCTGAAGTGCTGCAGGGTCTTCGGCAGTAATTCGGTGGCAGGGGGTCCTTCTGCTCCAGGATCCACCACCAAAGTGCCCTGAAGACCCACGGCGGGGGGCCCCCGCCACTGAATTACCGCCAAAGACCCCAGGCCCCCGGAATCCTCTGGGCGACCCTGGTGCAGACCCAGCTCTGTCCGAGGCTGAACAGAGCAGCTGGCTTCCCAGGAACCCTCAGTGTGTGGGGGTAGGGGAGAGGGGATGGGATCTTCTCCAAGAGAGTAAGAGCACCACAGCTGGTGTATCTACTCCTCTCTTGCAAACCCACAGAGGGGATACTCCCTTCACCAGAACCTCAAACTGCTTCGGCCAGGAGCAGGGAGGGTTTGCGAGGGGAGCTCCATCGGCCACAACATAGTCGGGAGCTTCCTTTCGCTGGACCATCTTCCTCATCTTGAAGTCAGCCAGAGTCCAAGGCCTCTTGGCAGCACAGGGCAGCAAGTCCTACCTCAGAACCACGTGTGGTGAGGGTGGCACAGCCCAGAGCAAATGGAATGGGGTTGGGCTCACTTGAATTGCCGCAGGCCAGGCGTGAGGGAAGAGACCACCCAGGAGAATGGCAGGGGTCCAACCCAACCTGGATGGCTCCCCGAAGAGCTGGCTGGATCCCATTGAAGATCCTACCTACAAATGGACCTCCCTCTCCCAGAGATTCTTCCTTCAGATAGACTCCCCCGATCCTGGCCCAAGGAGGGGAGGAAAGTTACATACACACTGAAGCACCCCGACTCTGAGGAAGCCTCAGGCGCTCTGGATATTGCTGAGCGGAGCTGGGACGGAAGGGGCACTTTGGAGACAGTACATTTTCAGACCCTTTAATACTCTCTTGGAAAGACCATCTCCTCCTTGGCTGTTGACATGGGAGCTCCTCTCTACCTGACTTCACCAACAGTGACTGGATGGCAGGGAAGCTTCTGCGCCCACCCATCCTTTGTCAAACTTGCACTAGGGCACCAAGCAATTTCACGGGTGATGTAGAATGCCAATGGGCAGTTTGGTCTCCCTCCTCCCCTGGCTCACGTCCCGAAGTGGGGAAGATACAAGGGGATTTAAAACAAAAACAGGACAATACAGCAAAATAATACAGAGGGGGGAAAAGTTACCCTTTGGTGTGGTCTATGTTTTGGCCAAATGAGGTCTGAACTGTAACTCTCCCTCCCCAAACTGGCTCTTGACCAGCTCAGCAGCACCTCTAAGAGACTGGAGAGGGGGTTCTACCCCCATAGATAAGGCAGGGCTTGTTGTTAGAGACCCCCTTTTCTTGTGTCCCAGCACTTCTGGGGTTCTCCTCCATGGTGACATCTCTCCATTGCTACATCAATGGTCCTCTCAACCATGGCAGTAGGAGAATCAGCCACCAGCGGGCAGGGCCTGAGCCAACTTTGAACCGAACTTCAACCCGGGAAAGGATGGAGGCCCCCGCTGAGGATTAAGGCAGGCCACAAGCTCGGGTCTCTCCCTTCCTTGTCAGGGAGAGTGACACGAGCCAGATTGCAGAGCCCCGGCTCCGTAACAAGCTTCCTCCGCGCTCAGCGTAGAAAAACAGCAATGAAGGACAAAGTGAAGAGACCACCGTGGCGGAACACCCTCTGCAAGCAGAGGAACACTAAGGGGACGCAATGTTGCTGGACAGAGAGAAGCCAGGACAACTCCTTACACACCCCTGACCCAGAGGGCTGCTTGGGGACCACTGCATAGGTCAAAAGGTGAGAAGGTTCTGATGCTCCAGCCATGCTAAAGAAGGTCCGATGGAGACACCAAAGAGGTCATCATGGACATAAAGATCTTTGCCATTGCACAACTCCCCTACAGCTAATGATGGGCTTGAGGACCATCAAGAGCGCCCCGTCATTTCCAATGCTCCCTCCCAGCTATAGCCAGAAGCAACCCCTGCCCACTCCCACACTGCCCCCAACTAAGGATGGCGAGGTGGAAACTGCCAAAGGTACTAAGCAGGTCCTGGCATCACCATAAGGCCCTTCCGGATTGAGGTGGTCACTGCCCTCTCTCCGTTCTTCCCCCGCAACTCACAGAGGTTGGGGAAGTAGCCACTGGTCAGTCAGTTCGGTTCAGCACTGGCTCTGACCCCACCCACGCACCATGGAGAAACCACCAGGGACATGGTAGAGGGAGATCACAATGTCAGAAAGGGGATAGGCACTGGGGGGGCGGAGGGGGAGGGCAATGGGGAAAGCCTCAGCCTGCCCTATCCCAGTTCCCTGCCCCCCACATCTGGGCAACACAATAATCCTGCCCCCCCCGTATTAAGTGCACACACACGCACGCACACACGCACACACACACACAGCCTTGCCCCGGAATGCACTCGAATGCCACTCAGAAAACAAAAATACAAGGTCTGAGTCCCCGTCCCACACACACAGCCCACCCACCCGCTCCATGATCTTTACGGGTCCAACATGCTCAAGGGTCAATGTCCGGAGAGAGACAGTGCTAACTCCAACTGGGGTCATAGCCCGTCCAGTCAGAAGGGGGCGCCAGGTAGACCCGCCGGCCGCGGTAGAGAAAGCTGACGATGCCACGGTAGCCGGCCCGGGGCACCCCCGACTTGAGATCATCCATAACACCCAGGGCCTTGGCAAAGGCCTTGAAGGAGTCACGGCTGCTGTACTGCACGCGGACGGTGCCCAGTTCCCGATGCTGGTTGCCCTGCAGCTCCTCCACCCGTAGCTCCGGGGCGTCGTAGACCTTGGGCAGGAACGAACGCTCATACTCCTCCTTCTTGAGGTAGGAGAGGTCCAGCTGGGTGAAAGGCACGAAGCGGTCGTTGAGCTTGATGAACTTCAGGTACTGGTCGAAGAACTGCCCATGGCTCACACCCTTGCGGCCGAAGGTCATGGTGCGGGAGACCTCGGGCCTAATGCAGGAGCGGCCGCGCCGCTGCTCCGGCTGTCTCATCCAGTCATCCCAGAAGGCCCTGGGCCACTTGGGCTCCAACTCATCCCACAGCTCTGACAGCAGCAGCCAACCCAGGCCGGGGAAGAAGTCTGTACGGTAGAGCAGCTCCGGCCGGCTGGCCTCCACCATCTGCTCCTTGCCATTGTCGTTCCAGGCTGAGACGCACCAGAGGCTGGGGTCGGCTAGCAGGAGCGGGAAGGCCGCCTGGAAGTACTCAAAGAAATCTGCAGCCACTTCCAGGTCATCCTCTACCACAATGGCCGCCTGGTACTTGAAGGTGCGGAAAACCTGGCTCAGGGCCCAGCGGTAGTGTCGGGCAATCTTGTAGTAGCCCTGGAACTTGCGGTGGTCTGTGGGTACTGGGATGTCGCTCAGGTCCGGCTGCTTGATGTGCATGACGGCGTCACCATAGGAGGCGATGACCCGGGCTGTCTCCTCATGCCCGCAGTCCTGGCTCACGATGATGGGGAAGCGCTCCCGGGATGGCCGGTAGTGCAGCAGCTTGTCGAGGCACCGACGCACCGTGCTGCGGTCGCAGGCGATCACCACCACGGGCAGGACTGCATCCGGGGAGGCCCGGGACCGGTGCAGGACAACCTCCGTGGCAGGCAAAGCCCCAGCATTGGAGGTGGCAGCGGGCAGTGGGAGCCGACCCGTCTCTTCCACCTTCTTCCTCTTCTTGCTCCAGAGGGCACTGTACCGGTGGATCTGCCGCAGCAGGTCCTTCTGGTGCTCCAGCTCTAGCTCCGCGTCCTGGGCCAGCCGGATGACCTCCTCGGTCAAGTGGCTGTGGTTGTCGAAGGCTGGGGGCCGGGTCCACAGGAAGAAAAGGAGCAGGGCATTCCAGGCCACAAACAGCACCACGCCCCAGAGGACCAGGCTGCTCTTCTTCAGCATCCTTCACAGGCAGAGGCCCCCCCTCGGCTCACTTGTGCTCTCGATCCCTCAGGTGTCACTCCACAGCCATGGACCTGGGAGGGCAGAAAGGGGGATGGGGAGTCAGTGAAGTACAAGTGAATATCGCCAATGGGTCACAATTGCCGCTGGTCAAGCCTCACCTGGGAGCCAGGGCTGGATTGCTGCCTCCAGCCATTAAGGAGAGAGTAGCAGCTCCATCAGGTTCAGCGCCACTTGGGGAGCCAGGGTGGGACCATCCCCTACAGCCTCTTCCCAATGACATGGAGATGCACCGTCAGGGCTCATCCAGCCCAGCCCAGCCCCGAGCAAGATGGAGACGCCCCACCAGGGCCCAGCCCCTACAACCTACTCTCCAGGGCTGCGTCCATTCCTGGTTTTACGAGTCTCCAGCAATGGGCCCCCCAGCCCATCCCTCACGGAGCTGATTCTCCTCTGGATACATCTTCCCCTCAGGGCTCTTTCACTGATGTTTACTCTACATTGCCCCATTCTTCATGTCACCTCATTCCTCCCAGGGATACCCCCAGACCCCTCTCCCCCCTCCTTCAGCATCAGCCCCTTCAACGACCTGCACCAAAGATCTTCCCTGCTCCTTGGTCATCCTTTAGCTGAGCTAACTTGTGATTGGCTTGGCTGTCTGGAGGAGCAAAGGCCAACGGTCCCCCTACACGTCCAGATTCCGGGCATTGGTTGTCCTATAGGGCAGGGATGGGGGGCCTTAGGCCAAGCAGCAGAAACGTCCCCTCCCGGATAGGCTGGAGTGGGGGAGACGCATGGAGGGGAGGAACTGGGAACCCCGGAGGTGAGCAGAAAGGGTTATCCCCTGCTGCGCCTGTGGAGGAGGGGCCATTAGGAGGGGAAGCTGAGTAGGCTGGCTGACGAAGCCCAAGACTGGAGAGACACTGAATCGGAGCTCCCCTCTCCTCCCGCCCAGTGGCCGGTGTGCAGGGATGCCCTGGCAGGCCCCTCCCTCCCCCAAGACCTGCTGCACGAACCTCAGCTCGGACCCCGCTGGTCCCACAGGCGATAGCTGTGCACAGTACTAGCTTCAGCCCGTAATCGCAGCCTTGCTTAGTAGCTGCATCAGGAGCCTCATTAATCCCCCCATGAGAGCCCCGGTCCTATATTTAACACAGCAGCCAGACTGTGCAATCGCAGGCAGGGCTCAGCCACGTTCACACGCCATCAGGCTGCTGCAAGCCCAAGTGGAGAGGTGCTGTACGGTCGACTCCCTGCTTCAGGGCCATTTGGGCAGTGTGTGGCTAAACTACTGTTTGGATAGGCAGCCATCCCTCTCCGTAGTGCAGCCACCTCTGGGGTGGGGTGGGGCAGGGCAGTGGTTTAGCAGCCATGCAGCAACGCCACACAGGGACTGTTCACCCCAGCGCTGAAATTCAGCCACCTCTGGGGTGGGGCAGCTGGGGAACAACCTCACAGCGATGCGGCATGGGGGTCACTCGCCCAGCACTGAAATGCAGCCACCTCTGGGGTGGGGCAGCTGGGGAACAACCACAGCAATGCAGCACGGGGTTCACTTGCCCAGCGCTGAAATGCAGCCACCTCTGGGGTGGGATGGGGCAGTCAGTTAACAGCTGCCCAGCAACAGACTGGGACAGGAAGCAAAAGAGAATCCCATAGCTCAGAACGAGAGCAGGGAGGGATTTAGGGAGGAAAAAAAAATCATTACTTACATTACATTTTGCATCTGGAATTAACTCCAGGGCCAGCACTGACTGCAAGTGGCCAGCACCCCCCACCCACTCCCTACAGCACAGCACCCCCAGCACTGCACTGGGCTCAGCACTGACTTGCACCTCCACCTGGCTGCTTGCAGCCCAGTGACCCCTAGTGCCACACTGGGGCATTGGGGTCAGCACTGATTTAGAGGGACCAGGCACCATCTGTTGAGCCACATCCCCAGGAAGGGGGGGGAGGGGGATGTCCTCAGATGTCTCCCCTTCAGACAAGCAAGCCAGCCCGACCCTGCTCAGCTTGGCTCCTAGCCCGGGGCACCAGGGCAAGACACACCAGGCTTGTTTGAGCAGCCAAGCTCACTGATCAGTACTGACTTGGGATGATGGTGGCCAGGAAAAAGTCAGGCAGCTGGGATCCAGGGCCAGCTGGAAGAAGGGCCCCTGGGGGCTGGGGAGGAAGAACCAGGGCATCCATCTGTCTCTGCTCGGCAGGACTGCCGGAGAGTCACAACCCGCACTTTGTCCATCAGGACCACGTCAAACCTTGTACCTGAACAGCCTCCCCCACTATCCAAGAGGATAAGAAGAAAGGTGATCAGCTGGGAATACCAAAAGGAGAGAAAAAGAAAAAACCGACGCCAGAGGCTGAAGAACGAATCAACCCATACTCCATGAAGCTATCCCATCGTGGGTTACAGCACTCAATGAGTGTAAACTCCTTGATTTCAGTGGTGCAAGAGGCCCACGGCTGATGGCGGTTGATCCCATGCATAGAGATCCGCTCAGCATACGAATGTTCCCTACTCGGGACAAGCTCTACTGAAGCAGCGGCTGGGCTCAGTACACGCGAGCTGGAGCAGCAAGTTGCATATTTTCCACCTGGCTCGCCAGGACACGGGAGATTGAGCCGGCAGTTTGAGAGCTGCTGACAACGCAAAGAAAAGGCTCTTTCAAATCCTCCGAGATCCACACAGCCGGCAGTGGCTCCCTGACTGAAGCCCAGGGAGCTCATGGCAGTAAGGGAAGTGGGGAAGCAGTCCGTGATAGGCGAGAAACCAGCTCCTGTTCCTCTGCACGCTTCCTGCTCCCAGCACTTCTCCCAGACCAAGCTGATGATCGGGACAGCCCAATCTTCTCTCCCATTAGCCCACAGTCAGGGTGCACGATGCGAGGCGGGCAGGACGCTAGTCTAGCTCCTAGCTGGGAGTGGGAGCGCAGGGCTAATTCCACCCCAGGGAATGCAGGAGGCGAAGGTAAGAAGAGGGGACCAGTGTCCTCGTACATTGGGCATTCAGTTGCTAATGTGCCAGCCACGCAGCCCAACTACTGCACACAGCCTCTCCACAGGGTGTGGAGGGACTGGATTATCCAGGCCAAGCAAGCCCCAGTGCCAAGCTGTGGAGACAGGGGAACATGTTTGCCAGGCTAGGGACAGCAGCACAGCGCCCCTAGTGCAGCCCCAGAGGGTGACAGTGACGTCCCAGGATTAGGCACAGCCCCCCCTAGTTGCAGGCCTAGAGGGTGACACAGTGTGTCCCAGGGATTAGGCCACAGAGCCCCTAGTGCAGGCCAGAGGGTGACACAGTGCGTCCCAGGAAAGGCACAGCGCCCCTAGTGCAGCCCCAGAGGGTGACCGAGTTACATCCAGGTTAGCACAGCGCCCCTAAGTGCAGCCCCAGAGGGTGACACATGCGTCCAGGTTAGGCACAGAGCCCCTTAGTTGCAAGGCCCAGAGGGTGGACCGAGTGCATCCAGGACAGGCACAGCCGCCCCCTAGTGCCAAGCCCAGAAGGTGACAGTGTCATTCCTAGGGCACAGTGCCCCCTTTGTGCCAGAATGAGGGAGGTTACACTGACCAATGAGGGTGGACAGCACAGCACCCCCTCATGCCTGGTTAAGGGATGGAACATATTTTCAGGTTAGGCAGAATTATCCCCCCATCCCAGGCAACACAGCGCACTCTATGGTCAGGCGAGGAGGGGAATGGCCCCTCCAAAGCCAGAGCGAGAGGGAGTGACATGAACCCGCGTTAGGGTTGTGCATCTTCAGAGCCCTCCCCCCCGCCGGCCCAGGTTGCTGAGGAAGAACAGGGCGCTTTCTCCACTGAAACGTTGTGGTGTGCGGGCAAAGGACCATTAGCGTTGCAGGGCCAGCCCAGCTCGTCACCCATCCCGTCCTGGTTAATTGTTTGTAGGCTGAGGCTCAGTGTTAAAGAGCTAAACATGTCATGGTTGGCAATTGGCAACCAGTGGAAAACTTAGCAGAATGGCCGGAGATTTGGTTAGGAGCAGAGCAGGGGAAGGGAGAGCTGTGGCATTGTTGAGGTACCCAGTCTGACTTCTGGTCACTCGCACAGGGTTTAGGAGCAGAGCCAGTGGAGGAGGCTGTGCATTGTGGGTACTGGGGCCCTGACTTCTGGGTCACCGCACTGGGTTAGGAGCAGAAAGGCCAGAAGAGAAAGCTGGCATTGTGGTACTCGCGCCTGACTTCTGGGGTCATCTCGCACGGGGTTATGGGAGGCAGAGCCGGAGAAGTGAGAGCTGTGCATTGTGGGTACCCGGCCTGACTTCTGGGTCACTCACACGGGGTTAGGAGCAGAGCCAGGAGAAGGGAGAGCTGTGCATTGTGGATACCTGGTCTGACTTCTGGGTCACTCCCACTGCGATTTCACAAGAGGCAGCGATGGGCCTCTTGGCCAAGGCCCTGCATGGCTTAACTTTTTAACCACCTCTCTGGCTACAGGAGACATCCCACTGGCAGCTCCTTATGAGGTTGAGCCCATCCCTTTCTGCCACCCCCCCTCGCCAACCCCGGTGCAGCCAGACATGCTCCCTGTCTGCAGCCAGCCCCAGTCACCTACCACTCTGTTTAGATTTGAGCTGGGACGCAGCTCGTGGTCAACACAGGGGCCACTCTCTCCCAGGGCAAAGGGAGAGGTAACAGGAGCTCAGAGAGGTCTACTCCAGCCACCCAGCAGCAGCAGATCCTCTGCCCGGCAGGTCCAATCTCCTCCACTTCTTGGGACCTCTCACCCAGCTCACCACAATCAAATCCTTACCTGGCTAGGGAAGCCAGTTTCAAAGCACTTCTCCAGAGGTAACGGCTTAAGAGCTGTGACCGAACCAGTATGACCACCGGCCAGAGGCAACAGGTTGAAGAGGCAGTTGACATACGGATGGGCTGGCCTGGCTGTCTCTTTGTCGTCCTCCTCCTCCTCCCCCAAATTCTGGCTCCCTCCCCCTCTTTCAGTGTAGGTCGGTTGTGTGAAGAACCCTGCCACGCATCTCAGAGCATGCCAGCTTTTACAAGCCACAGAGAGGAATCAGATCAGTTGCTCACTGAAATGCAGCCACCTCTGGGGAGAAACACAGCTGCAACAGGACACTATTCTCTAGCTTAGGACATGAGGGGAAGGGAAAACAGCAGGGTGGTGGGCTGCAAGGGGGCACAGCTTCAGAATCAAGGAACACCTCCCCCTCGGCTGGGATTTGGCCAGGCCTCTGGGATTTAGGCCCCGACTCCCAAGGAAAGCACCAGGGGATACGTGGCAACCCTGGAAGGTCGGAGTCTCAGCCAGGTTGGTTGAAAGGGGCAGCCCCAGGACAGGAAAATCTCACTGGCTTTCCTGTGGGTGCTCTCACTTCCCCTCCAGCTGCCTCCACTGTCGCATCTGGGAGTCCCCCAGGCTGGAGGGAGTAAAGCCAGAGAGCAGCTATTCCCAGTCTTCACTAATGCCAAAAGCCCCCCCTAAATTCCTTCCCCACACGACTCATAATCCCAGAAACATTCCCCTCCTGCTACCAGCTTCCAACCCCTCCCCCTTCTGGGATCCGGACCCTGCTCACAGCAGGCAATGCAGCAGAGGTAACCCGGAGCCGGTGTGGATGGAGGAAAACAAGGGGGTCTCAGGGATAGGTATGTCTCCGGCGTCATCCCCTCCCCACCCAGCACTCAACGGGTTAAGGGGGTCACGAGTCCTCAAGCGCAGGCTGCCAGCCCAGACCTCCTCCTCGCGCCCTGATGGGAAGGGCATGTTGAAATCAAAGCCACATTGACTAACTGACCCTGGGTCAAAACAACACATATTCCCTCCATGCCCTTTATGCAAATCAAGCACAGAGCTAGGAAAGGGAGTGGGGTGGTTAAGGCAAAACAGGTCCAACGTTGCAGGGGCCAGGCTTAGCCACGAGGCCCCTGAGACCACTGGCGGTCATGGTCCCCCACTATCTGGATCCAGCTGGTGTCTCTTGTCTTGCCCTTAGACTGTGAGCCTGCTGAGGCAAGGGCTGCCCTTCTGCTCTGCACAGGGCCTAGCGCAACAGGGGCCTGGGTTCGTAGACAATACAAATTAACAACTGGTGTATTGTGGCCCGCTTGTGCTAGGGGCTGTGCGTACAGAGCAAGGCGGTCCCTGCCCCAAGGAACAAAGGAAGGATTTGCAGATGGGGAAACTGAGGCACGGTGACTTGTCCACGGTCACACGTGGCGCTTGTGGCAGAGTTGGGAACTGCATCCAGGCCAGTTTCTTGATGACAACTGGGCTGATCCTGTGGTTGTCCGTCTCCCTTCTGGAACATTCCCCCTTGTCCGACACCTCACATTCCTCAAATCCTCTGGATCTACAGGGTTCAACCTCTCACTCCATACTAGGCCAGGCTACCGACAAGGAACTTCCCCCAAGACAGAGCAACCCCCACATCCACGCTGGGATAAGGACAGAGTTTGCCTGACCAGCTTGTAACAAATTTTAGGCAGCAAGAACGGAGCTTCAAACTAGATCGGAAACCAGCCCCACCCAGAAACCAACTCCCCTGGAAACCAGCCCCCAGGATAGACTGGAAACCTGCTAAGCTGGGGAAAAGCCAGAGGAACTACAGAAACTCCAGCCTTTGTGGGGATTTAGCATTGCCGCTGGTGCTTTCTCCTCCAACCGGTGGTTAATGCTGGCCATGCCAGCGCTAACCCTGATAAGAAGCCCTCTTCTTCCGGCCAGAAGGGTCCATTCTGATCATCTCATCTGACTTCCTACATAACACAAATTTCACCCAGAGACTGACATCCCTCAAACACTAATGGATTCAGATAACACCTCCCCACCGCTTTAGTTTCCCCAGCCACATACAACCCGGCGGCAACCGATCCAGAATATAACACTGCCCGTATGTGCTGCGGTCTTGGGAGGCAGCACAGCTACCATGGCAGGCACCAAACAGAACCAGGCAGACTCAGGAATGCTGTTTGAGCAGCACGCCACAGCGCAACACAAACCCATGGATCGACCATATTGTCACCGGGGCCTCCAGACCCAGCTGCCTTGCCGGGCTGCTTTCCAGAACCTAAAAAGATTTTCCTCACACTGTCCAACCCTCCTGGGATGGGAAGGGAACACCAGCCAAGGAGACAGGAGGGAAAACACTAAATATTCCTTCTTCCTGGAAAGTATATTGGAGATTCAAGTCTGCCCCTGACCCTCCCGCCTTGTCTGAAAACTCCCCAGGGCAGGGACTGTCTCTCCATGTGTATCTGGGCAGCCACCGGCACAACAGGGCCCTGCTCGCAGCTGACATGATCACAATCACACAGAAGCAGACGTGGTCTCACCCACCTGATCAGCTTATAGAAGGTCATGAGTGCTTTAGATCCGTCTCTAAAAAGTTTCTTTGTTCCCCTTCCCTGGAAAGGGCAAAAGTTTCACCCATAAAAAGTTCCCCCCCTACCGGAGTAGCCGTTATCTTGCCATCACCACAAGCTCTCGGAGAGGGGTGCTGCTTCCCCCCACACTCCTTGTCTCTCCAGATAACAAGGCAGGCGAGTTTCTGGGTTCCAGATGCTGTGTCGATTTCACACTCACCCCCTCTCGGTCCTCAGCTGAATGTCAAACCTGGCTTCAAGGCTCCAGCTCAGGAGACAGTCTCCCCTCTGTCTGTGCACACATCCGTGGGGTTATAGACTCTGGCTCTGTCCACCTCTTGCCTCTCTCCGTACCAGTCACCGTTCAACAAGGCAAGCGACCCAAGTCCAGCATTACGAACTCTCCTCTCTAATCGCTTCTCTCTCTCTCTGCCAGTATCTGATTTCCAGCCGCAGGAGGAAGCGGGATGGGGGGGAGAAACAGCAGACAGATCCGCTCTGGGCAATGGTACAGAGCAGAGGGGACAGCACCATACCGAGCCGTATCCTGTTGAAGTTTTAACGCACAGCAGTTTCAGCACAGTTCTTGCTGGCTCGGCTGGTTTCACTCCCCTCAGCAGTACCAGGAAACGTGGCTCTCCCATGTAGGCTAGGAGAGGAGGAAGGAAGGCAGGGTCAGAGGTTGCTATGGGGCGGCCCTCTCGATCAGGAAGTCAGCCCCCCTCCCCCCAGTCTGGAAGGGAGGGAGAGTTTAAGCCTCACACACCCGTATTTGGCAGAAAGATGAACAGGAGAATCAAAGGCTGACAGGATCTTTGCAGAGAGGGGACAGGAAGAGAGAGGTGAAGGGGGCTGGATCCTGATCTCCGTTGTTGCCCCGGGTAGATCAGAAGCTAGCCCACTACCGTCAATGGAGTCAGGGCCAGATCCTGCTTTCAGTCACCCCAGCCTGACTTGAGAGCAGCAGGGGAACTCCATCTTTACACAGCGGTGTAGCAAAGCAGACTCTGGCCCAGAGCCTAGCGGGGGACAGGGTGAGAAATTGGAGAGTGGGTCACAGGTCAAGGATCAAACTTTGCTGATGAAGCTTTGGGAGCCACGCTGGAGAAAGATCCCTTTCCTGCAGCTGATTAGCCTGAACACCAGACAGCCCCACTGAGTTCATCTCTAATGCCACGTTTGCATACAGAGGAGAGTTAACCATTAACTGTTCCTTTGGCAGTTTCTCCCTTTGGAAACAGAGATAGGGGTTCAGAAGGTAAATGGAGCCGATCAAATCTGACCCCAGGTTGGGGGATGGGGGGAAACAGGGTCTCTCTCCTCTAGGGGGCACCAGCTCCACTCCAGCTCCAGAGGGAAGGACTGGCTCAAGGGGAGTTGCAGACGGGGATGTTTCCCCTTTTGGGGGAGCCAACCCCAGGTTGGAGGGCAAATGGCTGGCTCAGGGGAGGGGGGAAAGGAGGTCAGGAAATGGGCCTTGCAAGAAATTAAATAGATCATTTTCCTCCCTCCCTCTCTCCCCCAGCCTTTGAAAGCAGCCAGGAATTCAAGCTGCTGTGTCCTCACCTCACCCACCCCAGGAGTCTGGAGGAATTACAGCACAGGGTTCAGACTCCAGCCAGGGATCTCAGCAGCCATATGTACTGTGCTCACAACCACAGGCCTTCCCAGGCCAAGACGGATTCCCTCCCATCACAGCCCAAGGGAAAAAGCCAGGGGGAGACAGTTACAGTCACAAAAGGGGGGGAGGGATGGGGGGAAGAAACCTGCATCGACACCCTTCTTGATCGCGCGCGCGCACACACACACACACGTTCCCTGTGGGAAATTGGAGGTGTATCTGCCCCATTTATTAACAGGCTGTTCCACCTCAGAGCGGAGATTTCAAGCAAACAGAGCCAGGCAGGTCAGCATTTGGATGGGAGATCTCCAGGTGCCGCAGAGGGCACCTAGAGAGGTTGGGGGGGGGGGGTTTTTACTAGGGAGCGCCCCTCCCCTCTTGGGCAGTGCCATCCGCACTAACCCGGTGTGGTGCAGCCAGGGGGCTCTCTCTTTTCACATGATGCAAACAGGCCCTGATCACTTGTGATCGTTTGCCAAGGGCACCCAACAATTAAGCCCTTTCCTCCAGCGCCCCAGCTGAATCTCAACTCCGGCTGCCTCTCTAAAGCTCTCCTCAATGGTTCAACTGGGGATTTCTTTTCCTGTCCTCTTGTCCTGCTCACGTGTGGCTGCGCAGAGTGCAGAGGTCCAGAGGGGGCTGCATTTCAGTGCAGGGGGAGCAATCCCCGTGCCATCTTGCTGGGCGGTTGCTTTGCAGCCACCTCTGGTGTGGGGCATTTGAATGCTACAGGAGCAGGGGAGAAACGGGAAATTGGGGAGAGAAACACACAAGCCTTTATCGTTCGGATCAGCGGGCCTGATCCCACCAGTGCTGCGGCTGAAAAAGCCAGCCGGATTCCACTCTGCCGTACGCATCGGCGCCAGGACTGGCTCAAGACTCTGATGAAGCAGTACGGCCGCACCCCTGCGAGGTGGGTCGCCGTCTCTCTCCTCCACTGGAGCTCTCCGGGTTTATGCCCTGGCTGCCCACTTCCCAGCATGCACCCGTGGAGAGAGGGATGCGTGAAACGAGCTGGAGAGTCTCAGCCCAATTCCTCCATGGAACTGGGTCCCATTCACAACCACTAGCCCCCGGGTTGGGGTAACCCAGGCAGGCAGATGGGCTCTCTAGCCCCCCTCTTGTGGCCAGACTAATAAGGTTCTTTAGCTCAGGCAGCAGAGCTTCATGCTTTCAGGGTCTCTCTCCAGGCTCCTATCCAGGAGCTGCCTCCTCTCAAAACCCTCCCAGCTGAACTTGGTGGTGCTAACGGGGCCTGGCGGGGGGTGTGGGTTAGAGCTTAGGAGCCCTTTCCACTCAGCCTGCTGACTCTGCAGTGAGGACACAGGCTAAACCTTTCGAGCGCTGCTAGTCCTCTAAAGTTTTCCCACAATTCCCCCGTGTGCCCAGAAGGGCGGACAAGTTCTCCCACAATTCATGGGGAGGGAATCCGAGGGGTAACTTGGGTAGGGCTTTGCTGTGGGGCTCCTCACGCCCAGTTACGGACCCCCCGGAGTTACCTCTGCAATGAACACGGACCCTCAAATACACAGGACTGGTTCGATCCCCACCCAGTAGCTCGTTGGCAGCCTCAGCAGCCTCTAGTTCTTGGCCTCCCTGCCTGCCCTTATCCAGCTCCAGTGGGGGGCACCTATAGGGCAAACCCCACTGGGATGGTGGTTTGTGCATGGGGAGCTAGCCCTGGTCTCTGCCTGCTGCGGGGAGAGCTCAGCACCCTGCTGTCTGCAGATCTATTTCACTTCCAAAGGCAGATCAGAGCCAGACGTAAACATACACAGAGATGCGAGGAACAATCTGTCCTCCCCTCCTCTGCTGCCTGCTCTCTAATGGGAAACAGCCAGCAGCCATCGCAGTGCAGTGGAGGATGGGAGAGGCGTCTCTGCGGAGGGGGAAGTGGGGCAGGGGGTGCACATGAAGCAAACAGGAAACCAGTCAGCACAGCAGGTCCCAGGAGATGAGGAAGGCGTTGCCCATGCGTCATTCAGATCAGCAACCCAAAGTGCTGGGGTGGGATTCAGGGAAAGCTATTGCAAGGACCAGCATTAACATTCAGGGTGCGAAGTGCATGGGGTCGGGTTACTAAGGGTTAAAACCAAGGCCACTTGCTCCTGCAGATCCCCCAGCCCCCACAATAACTTTGCAACCCATCCAGCCCACTTCTGTGCTGATCGCCCACCCAGGGTCGGTGCAAGGATGTTTCGCGTCCTAGGTGAAACTTCCACCTTGCGCCCTCTCCCGTCCCCGATCCCCTGCCCTGAGGCGCCCTCCCCCCTGAGGTGCCCCCCCGCGGCAGCTCCCCACCCCCCCTCCNGCCGCCCCGGTCACCATCGGCATTTAGGTGGAGGGAGCTGGGGCGGGAAAGCGCGGGAAGGGCCGCCTGCAGTACGCAGGTGAACTGCCCACCCCAGCTCACCCCTGCCCGCCTCCTCCCCGAGCACACTGTCACTGCTTCACTTCTGCCACCTCCCAGGCTTGCAGCACCAATCAAGCCTGGGAGGCGGGAGAAGTGAAGCAGCCACAGCGTGCTCGGGGAGGAGGCGGGGCAGGGGTAAGCTGGGGCAGGGGTTCCCCTACGTACCCCCCCCTTACTTGCTGCAGGCGGCTCTCCCCGTGCTCCCTTGCCCCAGCTCCCTTCGCCTCAACGCCGACGGCGGCTGAAGATCCGGCCGCTGCGGTTGCTGCTGAAGAAAATGGCGCCCCCCAAATCCTAGCGCCCTAAATGGTTGCACCAGCCCTGCGCCCACCCCCAGCACAGGAGAGACCGGTTGAGGGGATTAGCACCCCTGGGTGCTGGGAGGGGAGTCTAGTGGTCGGAACAGGATGCAGGACTCCTGGGTTCTAGTCCCAGTTCTCGAAAGGGAGTTGGGTCTAGTGATTAGAGCAGGGGGTTGGGAGTCAGGCCGCCCAGGCTCTATTTGTGGCTCTGCCATTCATCCCCTGGAATCCTGGACCGGCCACTTCGCAAACCCGTGCCTCAGTTTCCCCATCTAATAAAACCATTAAGTACTCCTGGAGGAAGAGGGGTGGTGACACTCAAGAACACAGATGACCATGAGCTGGGCATGAGTTGCCCAGCCCAGCACCTCCCAATTAAGTTAAGGGGAAGCCTCAATAGCTGGCATAAGGTCATCACGCCCCAGTGGTTGACAGTGACAGACAAAGGGTCCCCACAGGAGGGATGGGATGTCACCGCGCCCCAGCCCTGCACATGGCAGGCTGGAGGCCTGAACGTCTCCCGGCTTCTCCTTTCCGTTACACTCGTCCGAATCTGGGTCAGTCCCTAACGAGAATAATCTTCTGGGCAAGACAAATGCAATCAGGAGCCCAACTTCTGATCTTACACCAGGGTAGGGCTAATCTGGGTGGAGGGCAGTGAAAACAACTCCGCTCACACACGCTTCAAGCATGCAGATGGCCCTGATAGGTTCCAGCTGGGTCCCGCCTGTTGCCAAACTGACAGCCAATACTCACAGAGCGAAGGGGAAGAATCATAGGGATTCGGTAGCTCAGGGAACGGGATACGGGGCACTACCCCTCTGAGGTCCCAGCTCCAATCCGGCCCCAGGGCTGGCTCAGGGAGACAGAGATGGGATACGGGGCCTTTCCTCTCTAGAAGATGTTGGCTCTGATCTGGCCCCAAGGCAGGGGGAATGGCTGGCTCAAGCAGGTAGGGCCTGGGACATGGGACCCTTCTCCACTAGAGGGCACTAGCTGTGATACAACTCCAAACCAAGATGAGGTAGGACTGGCTGGCTGAGAGGTCCTCCCCCTAGGGCGTGCGGGTTCCAATCTAGCCACAGATTGGCGGTGACTACAAGTCATTTCCATCCAGTCTATCCTGCATGAAGCGAGTTGGTGGGTCTCAATCTAATTCAGAGCAGACGGGTCCGTCGCATATGAGATGGAGAGAGGTAGTTGGAGGCAAACAGCTTACGGAGACTGACCACTCCTCTGCCCCTAAAAGGGCACTGGGCTTTGACACATTGGCAGAGGAAAGGCTCAGATAAGCTAGCGCAATCCAGGGAGAGAAATCTCTTCTGTGTCCGCCCAGGGGAACCCGCTAACCGAGCGCCTTCCACACCACCCACTGTCTGTCTTCCTGAGGAGCCCAGCGACACAGATACACCCCCAGCCCAGCGAGACAAGGGATCCAGCCGCAAAAGCGTCTCCCATGAGGTTGGTAGATCCTATCTTCTGACCAGTGTATGAGAGAGGCTGGACTCCCTCTCACGCACCCTTAGGACCTAGCCACAGAAGACTATATTACAGCCTAACCAGGCACGCGTCTGGGTTTGGCAGGGAATTCCCTGCCAGTATACTGGCACATTCTGAAATCTAGTCAGCTACCCCTCAGTGCTTCAGCCCGTTGGACGCACATGGAGTGATGCACCCTGGGATGTCCTACAGAGCTCAGAGGAAGGAGAACCAGCCTACCTGGTTATACCAGCAGCATCGGGGCGTGAACTGGTCTACACACCCAAGTAAGAGCGGTCAGCTGATCGCACCAAGATAACAGGGGCCAACCCTTGCCAGGATTCCAGCCAGGGCTGCTAACCAAGGATCAGCCACATGGCATGCAGATAAAAGCCACTTCCAGAGTTGACTACGTCACTAACCGGTTACACACAAGAGAAGAGACGCGGGTGAATTTGTCATCAGCTCAGCCTCCCATTCTCAGAAGATGGGGAAGGGCAGCTGGTCTGTGGCCCCTAGTGATGATAGCACTGTGTAATCAGACAGAGCAATCACACATAATAAGCACCTAGCACACTTTTCATCCCTTGATCTCAAAGCACTTTACTAAGGCAGGCATGTTGTACTATCATGCATTGTATGAAGGGGGAAACTGAGGCACAGAGATTCTGTGACTTGGCCAAGATCCCCCAGGGAGACTGACATAGGTCTCAACTCCAAACCCTGACTTCTGCCCCACACACTAGCCCCCACTCCCCTCTCAGAACCCAGGAGTCCTGACTCCCAGTCCCCACTGCACTAACACACTAGCTTCTCTCACCCACGCCACCTCTGAAACGCAGCCATTTCTAGTTTAGCGAGCAACACTACCACTGGGTTGGGGGGCTGTGAACATCTCCAATTCTGGAGTATCCAAGCCTTGGGCTCTCCCACACACAACTCTACTAATGCCCCTCAGTCCTGATTGCAGCTCCCTGCTATCCCAGCCCTTGGCTGCCCTCCCCCCAGCTCTGCCACAAAAAACGAGAAGTGCACATAGGACCAGGAACTGCAGACTGGCCGTGTGTCTCACATCAACCCCTGCTCTGGCATCCCATCCATGTCAAGATGCAATTCAGATTCACCTCCCACCCCGAGTACAGGACCACCATGGATTTGTAGTAACGGAGAGGGGAGCCCAGCGCTGGAATAGCAGGGAGGCTGAAAGTCAGGATTGAGGGGCCCCAGTAGAGCTGTGTGTGTGAAGGGAGCTAGAGCACTGGAAGTAGGGAGGACATGGTATGGAGGGCAGCAGATCTAGTCTCTTTACTCCCTTCAGCTAGCATCCATCTCCTCCCTGTCCTTTCCCACGATCACCCCCCACCCTGCCCCGTGGACACAAGAACCTTCCCCTCTACAGTTCCCACCATCTGGGAGAGCCTCCTCCCCCCACACCCCAATCTCATTGCCTCCATTTATTAGCCAGCCCTGGCTGAAAGCGTCTCTCTTTTAAATAGCAGATGAAGGCACATGAACTCACTGAAGCCTTTTGAGATAATAATTTAAGCGAATTGTCCTTGCTGCGGGCATGATATGCTAAGTGTGTTTAGTGTCTAGCTGCCAAAGTGTTCAGAGAGCACAAGAAACATCCCAGTCAAGAGCAACTGAACACCGTAAAAGAGCCTGGGTGGTTAAGGCTACGGGTTGGGACTCCAGAGACCTGGATTCAATTCTCAGTTCTGCCACTGACTCTCAGAGCTTGGGCAAGGCCCCGCATCTTGCCAAGCCTCAGTTTCCCCAACAAGCCTCTCGAGTGCTCACACTCTGTGTACGGGCCCTCCAGGTGCTACCCTAATATAAATAAACTGGCATTTATATAGGGCCCGTCAACCTAAAGGGCGGAGCTGGCTCAGCAGCTACATTGGGCTCCTCAGCGAGAGAACCCAAAGGATTGTAATTGATATCCAAAACATTTCACCCAGTGCTGAACTGCAGCCATCTCTGGGGTGTGGCATGGCAGCTGTTTAACAGCTCACGACAACACAAACAATAATTGCTAGTAGTCGTAATTTCTATTATCATAGCAGCTCAGTCATGGATCAGGACCCCAGTGTGCTAGGGGCTGTACAAACACAGAACAAAAATACATGAAGTGGAAAAGAATCCTATAATTGATTGAAACTGTGGTGAGGTTGGATTTTCAGAGAGGCACAAAAGAATCACATGAATTACCAAGAGTCTAGACCTGCCACTTCTTTAAAATGAAATTCAATCAACTTGTTTTTCCTTCACAGGTTAACTTTAAGCTGTCTGATCTGCCCACCTGCTTTTGTAAGACACCTTAGGTAGCTGCCTCTGCACATCTACACTTCAATCGCAGGATGCAATTGCGGCTCATGTAGCTCACTTTAGTTTAGCTACGCTCAGGTAGCGGAGCCGTGAAGCAGTGCCAGCAAGGACTATACAAGCCCATCTGGAACCACGGGTAATTTCTTGTGCAGCTATATCACGCTGGGACCTGAACTAGTTCGATCAAGGCTCACTCAGGTCTGTCCACTCCACACCCTTTGACTGCAGTGTAGACAAACCCTTACTAATGTGCTGGGGATGCTGACATAAGCAGTAGTGTTAACTCTGAAGAAATGTGTTGATGTAAATGAAAATAGGTCCCCCAGTCCAAAACACACCATGTCAGGGCACAGCAACTTCATTTTCAGTTGCTCTGAGCATCCTCAGGCCCTGTTCAAGCTTGGGGCCCCAGAGCCCGATGGAGGGGGGATGAGGGGCAGGGACTGAGCATGCGATAGAGCGGGACCCAAGAGCAAAGGCAGTATCTAGCTGCCAGCTAACTAGCACCGTACAGAAAAGTGCCGTCACTCTCTCACTGAAGATGGGTTGCGTTCAAGTTTGCCGTCCAGAACAAACAAACAAAACATGTCTTGGCTTTTTTTCTGGTATTGGGAAGGGATAGGACACTGAGGTACACATGATCCTAACAGCTGTAAAGACCCATCAGCCCCCAGCCTGCCTGCCAATGATTGTCGTCTCCAAACGGAGAACACCAAAAGGATGTTTACAAGCAGGATTGGTACTAGAGCTCTGGAGCCCACAGCCACCCCTCGTTACAAACGCTCCAGCAGGGTTAAATTCAGCCCAGTCCTATGTCACTGCAGGGTTGGCTCAGAGAATGGCATTATATGGATTTTTACTTCGAAGAGACCCCCGGGTCAAAGAGGATTGGCAGGCTCAGGGAATGGGACATGAGGCCTTCTGAACTTGGGTAAGTCACTTCCCTGCTCTATGCCTCAATTTCCCCAACTGTAAAATAGGGAATAATGATACAGCCTTCCTTTGTAAAGTGCTGAGATCTACTGATAAGTGCTAAGATAACAGTTATTTGCAGTCTTGCTGTAGCCATGTTGCGCCCAAAATATGAAAGCAGAGCTCTGTGGAGCTCAAAACCTTGGCACTCTCACTAACAGAAGCTGACCCAAGAAAAGTTATTACCTCACCCACTTTGTCTGTCTCATATAAGTTAGAAACTCTCAGGGGTGCCAATTCTGATCCAACCTCAGGGAGAGGGGGTTTGGCTGGCTCAGGGGCACTGGGGAATGGGATATGGGGCCTTTCCCCTCTAGGAGGAGCTGGTTCCAGTCAGGTCAGGGGCACTGGCTGGCTCAGAGAGGGCAGGAAATGGGATACTAGCCTTTACGGTGACCAGATGTCCCAATTTCATAGGGTCAATCCTGATTTTTGGGTCTTTTTCTTATATAGGCTCCTATTACCCCCCACCCCGTCCCGATTTTTCACACTTGCTGTCTGGTCACCCTACTGGCCTTTTCCCTTCTAGGGCACCAGTTGCGCTGAAAATGACTCTCAGCTGGTCTGTGCATAAAACAAGTATGTGGGTTCTCAGCTGCATTACTAGCAGGCCTCTGCAGGTCAGATGAGAATGATTTTCAGGGTAACAAGGAGCCTAAGAACTGAACGAGTCACATTTAACTTCCCTCTCAGCACTGGAAGGCTCAGAAACGCTGGTGACAGGAAGAAGGTGGGAGTGGGCGGGAGTAGCTTGCTCTGCTGCAAGCTGAGCTAAGTACAGATGCCCCTCAGCCCCGCACATGTCGCCTCTTGGGAGCAATACTGGGGTTTAACTCCCGCCTTGCTGGAAAGTGGAGGACCCTGAGGATTCCACCCCAATGCGGTCATCAAAGCATTGGTCCCAAAGTGCTGCTGGACCCTCTGGGGAGGCAAAGCTCCAGGTCACCCAGTTATAGATCAAGCAACCGATGAAGAAGGGAGATGGTCACCATTAGAAGGCAAGGGACCAGTATCAGGGCTCAGGGTGCCGCTGATGGGACAGCTCATCGGTGATCAAGAACGTAGGAACTGGAGCTCTCTGCCGTGCTGGATAAGACCCATCTAGCCTGGTATGCCCCACGCCATCCTACCCCTGCTAGATTAAACCACTGGACCCATTTAATCCAGTATCTTTTCCTGAACCCCACCAATCAGACCACTGGGCCTGTGGACTCCCATAATCCATCTACTCCATTCTCAATTCTGCAACTGATCTCCTGAGTGCAAATCACCTAACTGCTCTGTGCCTCAGTTTCCCCATCAGTAAAATTGACATAATGATCCTGACATTCTTTATAAAGCATTTTGAGATCTACTGATGAAAAGCACTAGGTAAGAGGTAGGTGTTATTGTTATTATTTAATCCAGTATCCACACCCTACCATGCCAAATCAGACCACCGGTCCCAACCTAATCCAGCATCCAACCCTCCTCTATCACTCAGTGGGACCATCTCTAAGAGAAGAGAAGCATCGAACACTGGCAGGGACCATCACCATTGTAGCCCTATCCCAGGGGCACTATATGTATTCACAGAAGAGTCCCAGTCTTTTAGGTTACCAAGCTATTGGCCTCATACTGAACCAGCTCAAAATCCTGTGCCAATGAGTTCTACCAATTAACCACCCAATGTGATTTCTTTGCCCTCCAACATGCATTCTCTTTTCCCCGTCACTTCCTCTGCAGGATGGACTCAAGGCAGAAGGAAAACGTCTTCCAGTGGGCAACAGAAACAAGAGGACAACGGAAAGCACAGCAGGAAAGCCTAGCTTCTCTCCCTATTTTGAAAGGCACATCATAAATAAATCTCACCTGATTGGTGTTAGCTCAGTGTTGCTGGTGGACTCCTGGCCTCTGGTTCTCCCCTGGGGGAGGGGGGGTACCTGGGCTCCCCCCTCCCCCTTTCAGGACCTCACTCGAGGACTCAATGCAGGAGGAACAGCAGGAAAGGGCCTCTCCACCTCCTGAATGGGCCACACAGCTCTCCCTATCCCGGTTCAAAGCTAATAACCACACCCCAAGCTTCCTCCACTGAAAGGAGTGGGCAAGTTCTGTACTAGTCTCTCCAAGCCTTAAGATAACTCCCCGTCTCTTCTCAAATGTCTTTCAAGACTCCCAGGGAATCAAGCCATTACAGCCCCTCGGGTCACTGGGGAGGGCTGCAATGTACACAAGAGTCTGGTTTTCACCGCTCCCGATCAGCGCTGCTGGAGGTAGCCCACAGGTTGCGTCGCCTCATCGCTGTTACCTTCCAGCGACTCTCTGCTCATCCGCGTCTCCTGGTGAGCTCTCACTCCCCAGGCACAGGTTGGCACATCACCAGTTTCAGGGACAAACCAAAGCCCTGGCGTCCCATCTCCTAAAGTTCCGCCAGATCCCAGACAGCTAATCTTGTATCCGGGAGGTGGGTACAGAGTGCCATCCTCGTCTCTTTTCAATTCCTCCTTGGCTCTGTGTAACAGACACACACCAGTATTAGACACCGGCTTCCACCCCCACTCTTTAGAATTAATGCCAACAGGATCAGTCTCCATACTGCCTTTATTTCCCCACTCCTCAGGAGCGGTAACAGAGGATGAGTATCACTGTGACCTGCTTCCCTGGCTCTGCCCCCTCCCACAAAAACCTGCTTCTCAGGACAAGGTTAGTTTCCTGCTCTGTAGTCCCAAATGTTAACAGAATCTACCACACAGCCAGGCACTTCAACCCTATTACAGTCACATCAATCTCCTTCTCTCCTGGAATATATCCACCTATTATCCCACATATGCTCTGCTCCTGTGGATAGCTCCATTTCCTCTCTTGTGGTATATCCACCCAATAATACCTCCCCAACTATCCTCCAAGCATATATCTTCCCAATTTCTTTACTTCCTCTCTTGTGATGTTTGCCCAACATGCCCCACTCCAAAGGTCCCCCCCCCCCACTGCTCCCATTATATAGTACAGGAGGGTAGGTGGAGACAGCATATCTGACCAATGTTCCCCCTCTGCTCACATCCACCCAATATGCCACTTCCCCACTGCTCCTGTGGGATTTCCACATGATCTCACCTCCTGTACGCGCCCCACTCTCTGCCCCATCCACCCTGCAGAATCTTTTTCCTCACTCTGCTCCCAAAGGACATTCACCCCAACAACCCCTCCAATCCCATGGGGGCCTTCACCTTAATACAGAGCTCCAGCCCAATGGCACCTTCGCCCCATTGGAAACCTCTCTCTTCCTGCTACATAGCAGCATATTTATTCATCCTTGAGTTCCCCAGTACATCTCTGCCCACCCCTCTGGAGATATGGGGGGGTGAGGAGTGTCTTCCCCAGTGATATGGGAGATATAGAGGGCAGCTCCTTCCCCCTCCCCTCTGCCTGGAGATATAGGGGGCCGCTCCTTCCTCCTCCCACCTGGAGATATGGGGGGCTGCTCCTTCTCCCCTCCTGAAGCCATGGGGGGAGCTCCTTACTCCACCCCTCTGGAGATATGGGGGGCAGTTCTGACCCACCCCCACCTGAAGACATGGGGACAGCTCTTCCCTGCTCCACCTGGAGATATGGGGGACAGCTCCTCCCCCCATCCTGAGACTATGAGGGGCAGCTCCTCACTCCACCCCTCTGGAGATATGGGGGGCAGCTCCCACCCACCCCCGCCTGGAGACATGGGAGGCAGCTCCTCCCCTCCTCCTGAGGCTATGTGGGGCAGCTCCTCACTCCACTCCTCTGGAGATATGGGGGGCAGCTCCTCCCCCACTCCTGAGGCTATGGGGGGCAGCTCCTCACTCCACTCCTCTGGAGACATGGGGGGCAGCTCCTCCCCTCCTCCTGAGGCTATGGGGGGCAGCTCCTCACTCCACCCCTCTGTAAATATGGGGGGCAGCTCCTCCCCTCCTCCTGAGGCTATGGGGGGCAGCTCCTCACTCCACCCCTCTGTAAATATGGGGGGCAGCTCCTCCCCCACTCCTGAGGCTGTGGGGGGCAGCTCCTCACTCCACCCCTCTGGAGATATGGGGGCAGCTCCTCCCCCATTCCTGAGGCTGTGGGGGGCAGCTCCTCACTCCACCCCTCTGGAGATATGGGGGGCAGCTCCTCCCCCACTCCTGAGGCTGTGGGGGGCAGCTCCTCACTCCACCCCTCTGGAGACATGGGGGGCAGTTCCTCCCCCACTCCTGAGGCTGTGGGGGGCAGCTCCTCACTCCACCCCTCTGGAGACATGGGGGGCAGCTCCTCCCCCACTCCTGAGGCTGTGGGGGGCAGCTCCTCACTCCACCCCTCTGGAGACATGGGGGGCAGCTCCTCCCCCACTCCTGAGGCTGTGGGGGGCAGCTCCTCACTCCACCCCTCTGGAGACATGGGGGGCAGCTCCTCCCCCACTCCTGAGGCTGTGGGGGGCAGCTCCTCACTCCACCCCTCTGGAGACATGGGGGGCAGCTCCTCCCCCACTCCTGAGGCTGTGGGGGGCAGCTCCTCACTCCACCCCTCTGGAGACATGGGGGGCAGCTCCTCCCCCACTCCTGAGGCTGTGGGGGGCAGCTCCTCACTCCACCCCTCTGGAGACATGGGGGGCAGCTCCTCCCCCACTCCTGAGGCTGTGGGGGGCAGCTCCTCACTCCACCCCTCTGGAGACATGGGGGGCAGCTCCTCCCCCACTCCTGAGGCTGTGGGGGGCAGCTCCTCACTCCACCCCTCTGGAGACATGGGGGGCAGCTCCTCCCCCACTCCTGAGGCTGTGGGGGGCAGCTCCTCACTCCACCCCTCTGGAGACATGGGGGGCAGCTCCTCCCCCACTCCTGAGGCTGTGGGGGGCAGCTCCTCACTCCACCCCTCTGGAGACATGGGGGGCAGCTCCTCCCCCACTCCTGAGGCTGTGGGGGGCAGCTCCTCACTCCACCCCTCTGGAGATATGGGGGGCAGCTCCTCCCCCCTTCTGAGGCTATGGGGGGCAGCTCCCCCCCGCTCTGCCTGGAGACAGGGGTGAACGCGAGGCTGCTCCTGCCTCCCACCTCCCGCCCCTTCCCCACTGACCCAGAGCCGCCTCAGCAACAACACCATCACCACCAGGTTCCAGCCACTTCCGCCTGCCAGCGCCGGAAGTGAACCCATAGCAACCGCTCGGCCCGCCCCGCGTAGCCCCAGCCTAGCCCCGCCCCACGTTTTAGGATGACCACGCCCCCTTCCTGCCTGCTTCCGAAGGTTCCTCGGGCCTCGCCCCCAGTAACCGCCCCCTCCTCGCTAAAGGCTCATTGCGGCCCGCCGGAAAGCTGGACACGCCCACATGCGAAACCCCGCCCCCTCCCCGCACCCCAAGGGCTCGACCCTGTTGGCACTGCTGGATCTGGATTTCCTGTGGAGCAATCCATTCGGATCGCAAGCGGGGGGGAACGAGAACACTGCTTCCATTGTGACTAAAATTACCCCCAAGCTGAGGCTCCATCCAGTAACGCCCCCTTTCTCTCTATGGGATTCACCCCACAAACACCTTTCTCTAAGGGATTTGCTGTAACTATCAATGTCTCCCCCAATAGACGGAATGGACGCGCCCAATTCCCCACCTGGAGAGGGGTCTGGAACAATCCAATCCGACATAGGGGGGTCTCAATACTCTTGCAGAGAGGAGGGGGATTCCATCTCCCCTCTTACAGCGCTGTTACACCCCTTCCCCCGCCGTGCCTATCACGTTGATGTGGGCGGGAGGGCGAAGGGCTGAGAGTTGCTTTCTTTCCTCCAGATTCCCCTCTACTGGGGACTATGGTACGGCCCGACGGAGTAGGGGCCGGGGGTGGTGGTGAAGAAACCCTTTTCTGTTGGGCAGTGGGCTCGGGAGGGAGAAACCAAACTAGGCCCTAGCGGGGGTGGCGGTGAGTGTTGGAATGTGCAATATAACCTAAGGGACTGAATAATGGTTCCTCCCTATTTCGCCTTCCCACTTCCCGTGGCCCCGCCCCCTCCTTCCAACCCATTGGCCTGTCCCCTGCTTCGTGGCCCTCCTACTACCTACCCCTCCTTGGCCACGCCCTCTGGACGTCTCTTTGCTTTCTGGCCCCGCCCCTTGCTTCCTCTCCCATCACTTTGGCCCTGGCCCTGCTTCCAGCCCACCCTTTTGGCCCTTCCACCTGTTTCCAGTCCCCTTATCCCACCCCACATTATTCCCAGACCCCTGGATCTCCCACAGATGCTCCTGCCTGTTCTGGAGAGTCATTAAACACAGGGCCGGCTCCAGGCACCAGCGAAGGAAGCAGGTGCTTGGGGCGGCCAATGGAAAGGAGCAGCAGGAGCAGTCCAGGTCTTCGGCAGCGATGTGGCAGCAGGTCCCTCACTCCCTCTCTTTCTTTTTGAGCTGCCGCCGAAGACGAAGAGAGGGAGTGAAAGACTCGCCGCCAAAGTGCCTCCGATCAGCTGGTTTCCCCGCCTGCGCTTGGGGCAGCAAAAAAGCTGCAGCTGGCCCTGATTAAACACCTGGCCTATAGCCATGCCTGCTCTCATGTGCACACATGTCCACACGTGTGCGGAAGTACAGACACTCCGCAGGTTCCACATGACCCAATGCACGCAAATTCGCACTGACAGAAAAAGTTTCATATGCCAGAAATAGGATTTTCCAGTTGCTGAAATTTTTGCGTAACATACGGGCATACGTTTCCGACTTACCCAAAATTTGAGTTACGCAAGGCTTTCCGGAATGAAACAATTGCATAAGTCAGGGGCATCTGTATGTGGCATCAATCGGGAGCCAAATCAACCCCCCCCCCAACCCACTCATTGGGCTTGGAAGGATTAGGTTTTCATCAGTAAACGAAGATTTCTCCGGGCACCTAGGCAGCCCCACAAAAAACATTTATACAGCAGTAATAATCAACATTAACATAGGCAATGCAAGAAAAGGGCTTCTTGAGAATTTATTCCAGTTTGATATACAGATATTTCCTTTGTATATTTAGACATGATGGGCACAATGTGTTTTAACGCTGATAAAGCTTTAATGTTTTTTAATCTCAATGCCTATTAATTCATTAAATAATTATTGTCTAGCTCCCTTGTTGCTGATCCTGATTAATTCCCACAACTACAATGACTTAAATCGATAACATTAAAAAATGCTTAAAAATAAACGTTAAAGTTATAAAAAATAAAACTTGAATTCTGACAAGCCTGGTGATACACCTGTTAAACTGAAGCGATATTGACAATCTCCCCAGCTGCCCCTTAGTGGCTCCGCTAGGGCCTCGTGTCACTGCCTCACTCAGGCTGCCTGCCCATGGATGTTTTATTTTAGTTTATGGTCATCATAATTTGTTTGCAGTCGATATTTTATTATCATTCATTGCTTTATAATTAATTGCATACAAACAATTTTTTTTTTTTTTTGCCTAGAGCCAGGGATTGATCCTGACTCCCAGGCTCCTCTTTGCGCTGACCCACTAGACGCCAGTCCCTTCCCAGAGCTGAGAACAGAAGCCAGGAGTCCAGACTCCCACTGGCTTCAAATTCCCTTCTTCAGCAGCCCCTCTCTAACCACTAAACATTGCTGCCTGCCTGCCACATCTTGAATGGAGCCACTTAGAATGATTGTACAGCCCCTTTCAACCCAAATGATCCTCAAGTCCTTTAACAAATAGTGCAAAGTTACACACCAGTCGAACATCCTTCGCTAAGCTCTTTCTTGGGCAGGGACTTTATTTTTTCAAGAGCTGCTGTTTAAAGAAGATTATTCAGGCAAATGTTAAAAGTCATCACAACAAGAAAAAGTCACAAATTCCCATGCTCTTAAGATCCTGCTCTGCAAGCCTCAGAGATTAGTGGCCATCCCTGGCACAGAGCTGGTCTCTGTAGACTCTTCCTACATCAGTGGAAGGGGTTTTTCCATTGATGTCATGAATTCACTTCTATGAGAGACGGTAGCTAGGCTGACAGAAGAATTCTTCCTTTGACCTAGCTGTGTCTACACCGGGGGTTAGACTGTGCTAACTGCGGTGCTCACGGCAAAAACATTTTCACATCCCTGAGTAATGTAGCTAGGTCAATCTAATTTTTAGAACATAAGAACATAACAACATCCCTACTGGGTCAGACCAGGGTCGGCTCTGGCTTTTTTACCACCCACCGCCCCAAGCAAAAAAAAAAGGGGGGGCGCCAGAGCAGCAAAGCAGGGGGGGAAAAAATGGCACGTCCAGAGTGGCAAAGCAGGGGGAAAAAACAAAACAAAAAAAACTTGCTGCACGGCCAGAGCCAGGGTACACGGGGACGCCCTGTGCTGCACACGTGCCCCAGCTAGTAGAGGGAAGCGGGAGGAGGAGGGGTGGGTGGGGAAAAAGAGAAGTGGGGTGACCAGGGCTTCAGCGGCGCGCTCGCCAGATGGCCCTGACCGCCACACCGCCTGCAGGGACGGCTCTGCACTGCTCTGGTCGGCTGGGAGGGAAGGACGCGGGCTGCCCTGCCCAGTTTGCTGCAGGGCACTCCCCTCCTCCGTGCCGCCGCCCCTACAGGGCGGCCGGATCAGCAAACAAACAAACAAACAAACAAAAAAACCTGGCTGTGCTGCCCTAGGATTGGGTGGAACGTCACCCCGTAGAATCTGCTGCCCCAAGCATGAGCTTGCTTGGCTGGTGCCTGGAGCCGGCCCTGGGTTAGACCAATGGTCCGTCTAGCCCAGTATCTTGTCTTCTATCAGTGACCACTGCCATGTGCTTCAGTGGGAATGATCTATTGATCCATTCCCTGTTGTGCACTTCCATCTTCTAGCAATCAAAGGCTAGGGACGCTCAAAGAATGGTTGGGGTTGCATCCCTAGCCATTTTGGCTAATAGCAATTCATGAACCTATCCTCCATGATAGACCAGGCCTTAATCTCATCGCTTCCCTGGTCTCTGTCTTGCTGGAAAGGACACAGATCTTTAATATCTATGCCCACTTTCCCAAGATGCATTGCTGCCCACACTACAATTCCACGGTCCCTTTGGGCTTTCTGCTTTAGCAGGAGAGATGGGAGAGGAGGTTGGAACCAGAATATGAAGATTTCATGGCAATTGGGAGTGGGCGGAAGCAGGGGCGGCTCTAGGTATTTTGCCGCCCCAAGCATAGCAGGCAGGCTCCCTTCGACAGCTTGCCTGCGGGAGGTCCCCAGCCCGCGGATTCGGCGGCAGCCTGCGGGAGGTCCGCCAAAGCCACAGGACCAGCGGACCCTCCGCAGGCATAACACCGAAGGCAGCCAGCCTGCCGCCCTCGCTGCAACCGGCAGAGTGCCCCCCATGGCTTGCCACCCCAGGCACGTGTTTGGCATGCTGCTGCCTGGAGCTGCCCCTGGGCAGAAGCTGAGGATGGACAGCTCAGAGATGGTGTTCATATGGGCAACTGTGATGGACAGCCTCTGCCAGGTCAATTACCAGCTGGAGGAGTGAAGGTTTCTAGCACTGTTGTATGTTAAGAATTGCACAAGTCACTCGAATCAGCAAACACACTGGTTTTGATTTCCAAAAGAGAAAAGAATTTGATTCTCCTACAGGAGGGGAAAGTTATTCATTGGGATGTTTAACCTCCTTCCCGCAGTCATTTACCCTATGGGATAATGATTTGGCCTTATCACTTCTTCCCAAGACCAGGAGAATGCCTTGCAGCATAAATCGGAGGGGGGAACCCCCAGATCTGCAGCCATTTCATATGAACATTCTGAGGGGAAAGTTGATTGTAATGAGTTTAACACCTTCATTAATCCCATACACAATCATGAACAATGATCGCTGTCAGCTGTTTCCCTCCAAATTTCAAAGTAGCTGCAATTTAACATGAGAATGGGGAAGAAGTCCCCAAACTATCCATATCAGGGTATTAAATAGAAAAGGGGCAACATTGGTGGGTTTTTTTTTAGGTCAATATTCAATGAGACAAGGTGAGGTATTTTATACTGGGGGCGGGCAGGGTTGTGGACTGTGCTGGCTGGATCTGGGGCAGAAAGATGACTCTCAAATGTCCACATCGCTCCCACTCCTTTATACAGAGCCAGCTTTGTTCATGGACAGAGCCGACATGGTCCGCAGGGCCTTGACATGCTTTTCTGCCTTCTGGGGCTCATGGTGAGTGATCTCTGGTTTCCCAGTCCCAGTGCCATGTGTGGACATGAACAGACAGGTTAAAATGAAGAACTCCTAGATGGGAAAGGCTCCATTGTCCATTGCCTGGCCCCCTGAGCTAGCCAGTCTCCCTGACCTGAGGCTGGATCAGAGCTGCTGCCCCATAGAGAACCAAGGCAACCAGTCCCAACTCATTTCTCTGGCTCATGTCGTCTTACTCCTGAATAGCCTCCCCAGCACCTTCCTTAGGGCCCTGTGCACATCTTTGTTCCTCAGGGTGTAGATCAGCGAGTTCAGCATGGGGGCGATGATGCCATAGAAGAGGGAGACCATCTTGCCCCGCTTCTGGGAGTAGCTGGATGGAGGCTGTAGATACATGAAAATGGCTGTGCCATAGAAGAGCGACACCACAGCCAGGTGGGAGGCACAAGTGTTGAAGGCCTTGAGCCTGCCCTGGGCCGAGCGAATCCTCAGCACGGCAGCGACGATGTAGCCGTAGGAGACCAGGATGAGGCCCAGCGGCAGCAGCAGGAAGATCGCACTGACAGCAAAAACCTCAGCCTCTTTGGCGGAGATGTCAACACAGGCCAGCTTCATCATGGCTGGCAACTCGCAGAAGAAGTGGTGGACCCGGTTCTGCCCACACCGGGGCACCCGCACGATCAGGATGGTCTGCAGCATGGAGTTGCTGAAGCCACTCAACCAGACGGTGGCCGCCATCTGCAGGCAGAGGCGGGGGCTCATGACAATTGTGTAGCGCAGTGGCTGGCAAATGGCGACATAGCGGTCGTAGGCCATGACGACCAGCAGGAGGCACTCAGTGCAGCCCAACGAGAGGAAGACGTAGAGCTGGGCCACGCAACCAGCCCAGGTGATGGACTTGTGGGTGCTTCGGAAGTTCACCAGCATCTGAGGAACAGTGCTGGTGGTGTAGCAAAGGTCCAGGAAAGAGAGGTTGCTGAGGAAGAAATACATAGGGGTGTGGAGACTGGGTTCCAGCCACAAAACCACAATGATGGCCAGGTTCCCCACCAGGTTCATGACGTACAAGACCAGAAAGACCACGAAAAGCAGCATCTCCAGTTGTGGTTGGTCAGAGACCCCCAGTAGGATGAACTCCCACTGGGAGCTCCTGTTTCCTCTTTCCTCCTGCAGGGAGAAGGGACAAAGATAAGGACGAAAGGAGCCCCAACAGCCATACACAAGGGGGAAACATTCAAGGGCAGCCCCATTTCATCTGAATGGACCATGCCCACCTGTGATTTTGTCATAGAACATCTGGGCCAGTTGGGTGAGAAGTCGGATCCTTCTGCCAGGGAATGGCTTTGTCACAGAAAAGTGGTTCTGTGGCACTTCGTGACAAAGGAGGATCCATATATCAGGAAATTAAAGTGGATCTGTGGCAGTTGATGGAAGCAATACGATGTGATAGATAAATGGATGCTTTGATTATAAGGTCTTTGGGAGACAGGCCGTTTTGTTTTGTTCCTTTTATTCTGTATTTGTGCAGATCTTGGTGGCGACTGGGGCTCCTAACTATGATCCCAAATTTGCACCGCTAACTGCCCTCTGCCCCTCTTATGGGTGAAAGAACTGGCATGTTTAGTCTAGAGGACAGAAGGTTGAAGGAGGACCTGGTAACCAGCTTCAAATATGTGAAAATTTGTCATGAAGAGGATGGTGATCAATTGGTGTAAAGAGGTTGTAAAAAGGGTGGTGATCAATTGTTCTCCATGTCCATTAGGTCAGAAATACATTTCCAAGACAAGTCTGGGTAAATCAGTTTCTTAAACACAAAGGAATCTAGCCAGGTGTCATCAAAGGTGATAGGCACTCACTTATCAAGTGGCCAGTCTTTGGCAAGGAAGCAGGGCAGGAACAACGCGATCTGCATTGAAGCAAGCAACAGCATGGCATCTCCTTCACCATTAGACTCCTTATCTCCACCCTTGCAGCAGGAATGAACTTTAGCTAGGCAGGACCCTCAATAAAATGCATCTTAAAGGGTGATTGGACTATAAAAGTGAGGGGGAGAAACACCCCAAGGTATGTCTCCCTATCCAGCTCTCTCTCTTTCCCCTAAGACGACCAAAGAAGCAGTGTTTGGACTTTGGGAGCAGATCTTGTTCTGAGAATTGGCTCAGCAATGTTACTGGGAACATGTGGAAGGGACTTCACCTGGAGCCAAATCTAGTTTGTTAATTTTAGTACGAGGAAGCATTTTACCTTTACTTCTCCTGTAACCGTTTCTGACTTGAACATCTTATACTTTTACTCACTTGAAACCTAACTCTTTGTAGTTAAATAAACATGTTTTATTCCATAATCCAAACTGCATTTAAACTCAGTTGCGTGGGGAACTCCATTTAACGTAGCAAACTGTTGGATATAGATCTCCTTAGAGATGCAACAGGACCTACAATATCTGAACTGTCCAGGAAGGAGCCAGGCAGTGCAGAATCCAAGTCTTGGGGCGGAATTTGGGATAGGGAGTTTGTTATGGTCACCCTGCGAGCAGTAACCAAGGCTGGTGGAAACCAGAGTGTGCCTGGTGTTTGCGGACAGGCTGCTAGGGTCAGAGCTGCTGGACCAGGGTCGTGGCCATACACAGACGCTCCGAGTGTGATCTGCATGCTGGCAGGCTGCTTGTGAGTGACCCAGGTTGGAAGCTACAACAATAAAACATTGTGCAGTAGCCACAGTAGCAGGGCAGGAGTGACACACCCCCTCATTAGTCTGGTTTGCATCCCCGAATGCCATACCGTCCTGGGAGGTTATTAAGAAGAGGTTGGACAAATACTGGTTAAATATGGTCTAGGTAACCTTATTCCTACCTCAGTGTGGGGGTATGGTGCAGATGACCTCTGGAGGTACCTCAAGCCCTGCATGTCTAGGATTCTGCTGCCACTTTAACAGGAATCTGTTATGTTTATGTACTTCTCTGTGTGACTGACAGGGCCTACAATGTAAACACTCAGGGCGAGAATAAAATAATCCCAGCGCCACTAATAATAATGTAGACCCTGATCCTGCGAGCAGGTAGAGCTGGGGTTTCCAAAGCAGCTTTAAGGAATAATGCACCCAAATCCCACTGATTTTCAGGGGCATTATGGGCTCAAATAAGGCTAAATATGCAGATAGGCAACACGTGGGATTTTCCAAAAGATTTTCTAACTCCCTTTGGTCGAATAGGAGTTAGGCACCTACCACCCATCTGCACTTGTGGGCACCTAAATCCCTTTGTACATGTGGCTCATGCTTCCTACCTGCCCTAATCTCCTTTACCCAAACCACCTACAGTGGGGTTGCCCGAGGGCTTACGTTAAGCACGTGCGTAGATCTTTGCAGGATTGGGACCCATCACAGGACAACAGGGTTTACACGACACTTTACAAACACCGTCCTGCAGATGCTCACCCAGGTGATTAACTACTCACCTGTGCAAAGTTATCCCTGCATGTTTGTGGGTTAGGAGCCCCTGGATTCCAACCCTAATCAAGTTTACCAATCGATGGCACTTGTCTCCCCCCCAGCATCACAGGATCTCAGCACCTAACATTCTCTAGTGGGTTTATCCCTCACATCACCCCTGGGAGGCAGGGAAGTTTTATCAGATGCATCGCACAAGGCTAAGAAATCTAACCATTTCACATGCTGCCCAGCTCCTGGACCCTCCCCAGTAATAAGCATGAATGAGTGACGGAAAAATACCCGGACTCACCTCCATTCACCTCTGGCTCTGCTCTGCCCAGATCCCTCCTGCCCGGGCAGCTTCAGGTGGCTCAGATACTCCGATGCCAGGGCAGAGTCTGGAGTCTCTGCTCCCCTGCGCTGAGCCCCCCAGCCCCTGGGACGAGACAGCCCTGAGCTGTGGAGCTGAAAGTCTAAGGATGCTCCCGAGTCAAGGAGACCAGTTAAGTTTGCCCCCTGCCATGGGGCAGCACCGTCCGCATCTGGCTCTGGAAGCCCAGAGGCTGCAGGTGTTTCCCCTCTACACTGCTGTGGCTCTGGGGTGGGTCTCAAAAGGAGGAAAACGTGGCAAACTGGATACTCAGAGCCAGTGTCGCATGGTCACAGGGTACCCCCTCCCCCATGTCCAGGAACCAAGCCCGGTCAGTGTGTGAGTGAAGTCTTTCAGGGCAGGTTGCCCCAGGCTGGGAGGGATACCCTGAGCCTCTCTCAGCTGGCAGGGTCTCCTAGAAGCCCAGAGACCACAGTGACAGACCGAAACAAATCTCAGACATGGAGTGAAGAGAGAGAGATGGACAGAGGGAGAGGGATGGAGAGAGAGTGTGGATGGGCTGATGGATGCCAGATGGACGGGAAAAGAGAGTGAGAGTCCAAGAGAGGAGAGGATGGATGAGAGAGAGGGAAAGAGAGAGAGAGAGGTGAATTGTTAGGACAGAAAGAGGCAGACAGAAGGACGGATAAAAGGACCAATAAAGAGATGGATAGAAGGGCAGAGAGATCTGCAGAGAGATGGATGGACAGAAGGGTGGAGAGGTAGACGGATAGAAGGATAGAGACGGAAAGAAAGAGAGACAGATGAGCAGAAGGTTGGCGAGTGGTGGAGAAAGACCCAGAGAGCTGGATAGATCCGGAGAAGTACAGTGGATGGCTGGCAGGAGGTAGGATCCCCAGGCTGTGTCCCTGCTCCCTGACCCACCCCAGCCCTGGTGTCACACTACGCCTGGGCTGCCCCGGCTCCGAAGCACAGCTGAGAAGGGTTCAGTGTCTCTGTGACTGTGGGAGGATCCTCCTTGTGCAGCTCATGATTGCTGTCCCTGAGTGCATGGGGCCATGGGTGAAGGGGAGGGAGCAGGCAGGGCTCTTATGGACGTTGGAGCCAGGAAGGGCCCAGAGATGTGACTCCCTGAAGCCTCCCAAGGGGCTGGGACTTGGCTGGTGAGGTTTGCGATGCCCCAGGGACCCCGTGCGCTAGAGTGACCAGATGTCCTGATTTTATAGGGACAGTCCCTGTATTTGAGATAGAAGCCTATTACTCCCCACCAGCATCCCGATTTTTCACACTGTCTGGTCACCCTACTCTGAACCCCATTGGCCAGGAGATTGCTCCAGCAAAGCCGCCTAGGGGAGTGTGGCCTGGAGAGGAGTGACCCCAGCGCCTGAGCGCTGCACCAGGATTGGGGCCACAATCCCGCTCTATTCCCAGCTCCATCTGTACCGAGGGCTCAAGTCTATCTATCTATCTATCTATCTATCTATCCCCATACACCCCCTCTATCTATCTATCTATCTATCTATCTATCCCCATACACCCCCTCTATCTATCTATCTATCTATCTATCCCCATACACCCCCTCTATCTATCTATCTATCTATCTATCTATCCCCATACACCCCCTCTATCTATCTATCTATCTATCTATCCTCATACACCCCCTCTATCTATCTATCTATCTATCTATCCCCATACACCCCCTCTAGCTAGCTAGCTAGCTATTGCTGGGTTGTTGTAGCCATGTTGGTCACAGGATATTAGAGATACAAGGTGGCTGAGGTAATATCTTTTACTGGACCAACGTCTTCATGTATTTGACAGCTTGTCTCTCTCACCAACAGAAGTTGGTCCAATAAAAGTTACTGCCTCACCGCCCTCGCCTCCCTAACGTATATCTAGCCCCTTAGCCTGTGGGTCGAGCTATCTAAACTTCAGTCAGTGCAGAGAGCCCAGAGAATGAAAGGCAGCTGGGGCATGGTTATTAACTCAAGCATTCAGCCTTCAGGTGGGAGAGGTGAGTGAGATCCGCCACTGCAGAGCCAAGTCAGGGGCGGCCAGTTCAACCCAGAGACATCAGAGCATAAAGGGAAGATTGAGCCAAAAGAGCGTCTCCCTCAGCCGTGCTTCGACAACAGGCTGTTGTGGTTACTGGTCAGGGCACTAGAGAGACACACGGACCAAGATTTACGAAAGCGACTGGTGATTTTGGGTAACCACTTTGGCGCAGTTTCTAGGCCTCCAGAGGAGCAGAGACCTGAGCGGAGGAAGGTCTAGCCTGTCCTCCTCTCTGGCTAGGAATGTGCAGTCTGGCCACCCCAGAGCATTCCAAGAGGTTGAGTCAGGTCCTAAAAATCAGGAGATTGGCTTAAACATCATGAGGGGTTTTTTAAAAATAATAAATTTGGATATTTTTTTCCCTTTTCCTTCTGCTTTCTGAGGCTCTAGGTCACGCTGGGGTCACCTCTTCCAGGTGTAGTACCCAGCCATGGGGGTAAGAAACTTTTTATTTTTCATGATATTCCAGTGTAATCTCAGAACTCCAAAGTCTGGTCTACACTACAGGCCTATATCAGTATAACACTCAGGGAGTGAAAAAATCCACACCTTTGAGTGACACAGTTATGCCGACTTAACCCCCTGTGTAGACAGTGCTATGTTGGCAGGAGAGCTTCTACCAACATAGCTACCGCCTCTTGGGGAGGTGGGTTAATTACAACAATGCAAGTGCTCTCTCCTGTCTGCGTAGAGAGTCTTCATCAAAGCAGTGCAGCTGCGCCAATGCAGTGTTGTAAGTGTAAATGTGCCCCAAGAGTTGGTGGGTTGCCGGGTTGGAGGAGGGCAGGGGACTTGTATGGATTGGGGAGGGCAGGTTGTTTCTTTGGGGTGGGAGAAGGCAGGAGAATTGGGAAGGGTGGAAGTGGGCAGAGAGCAGAAAGCATGTGGGCAGGGAAGATGGTACAGAACCCAAGGGAGACACAGATGGTTCCATGCCCAACTGCGGCCCCAGCTCAGGTCCCCTGAGAGGTCGGGTTCCTCCCCAGCGCTCTCCGCAGGGCCCCGTGCACCTCCTTATTCCTCAGTGTGTAGATCAAGGGGTTGAGCATGGGGGTCACCATGGTGTAGAAGAGGGAGACCAGTTTGCCCCGGTCCTGGGACGGGGGCAGTAGGTACATGTAGATGGCCGTGCCATAGAAAAGCGACACCACGGCCAGGTGGGAGGTGCAGGTGTTGAAAGCTTTGCGCCTGCCCTCAGCCGAATGCATCCTCAGCACGGCGGCGCCGATATAGCCGTAGGAGACCAGGATGAGGCCCAACGGCAACAGCAGTAAAAGCACACTGCTGGCGAGGAGCTCTGCCATGTTGGCGGAGGTGTCAACACAGGCCAACTTGAGCAGGGCCGGCACCTCGCAAAAGAAGTGGTCGATCTGATTCCTCCCACACCGGGGCAGCCGCAGAGTCAGCAACGTCTTCACCAGTGCGTTGCCGGAGCCGCTCAGCCAGACAGTGACCGCCATCTGCAGGCAGAGGCGGCGGCTCATGATAGCCATATAGTGCAGCGGCTGGCAGACGGCGGCGTAGCGGTCGTAGGCCATGACGGCCAGCAGGAGGCACTCGGTGGAGCCCAGCGAGAGGGAGACGTAGAGCTGGGCCACACAGCCGGCCCAAGGGATGGACTTGCGGGCGCTGCGGAAGTTCACCAGCATCTGGGGGCCAAGGCTAGTGGTGTAGCACAGGTCCAGGAAGGAGAGGTTGCTGAGGAAGAAATACATGGGCGTGTGGAGACGGGGGTCCAGCCGTGAGACCGCAATGATGGTGGCGTTTCCCAGCAGAGTCATGACATAGGAGATTAAGATGAGCACGAAGAGTAGCAGCTCCAACTGCGGCCGGTCAGACACCCCTAGCAGGATGAATTCCCCCTGGGAGCTTTGGTTTCCCTCTTCCCATGCCACTTCGCTGTACTGCGCCTGTAGGAGCCATAAATAACCCGTCTGAAAAATAACCTGCATTAAAGAGATTTGTAATAATTGATGATAGGAGTGGGAACAGAAGTGGGTGTTTTGGGATGGTGACCACGAATCCTGGAAAGGGTAGATAGCTATTTACACTGATGGAATAGCTATGGGAAGGGCTGGGGTGGTAGGTTTGTGAGTATTGGTAGCAGTAGTGAGATCTATGTTAGAACTGGTGCCAGAAGTGTGATATGCTTTTATGCTGCTCTGACTGTGTTTACACTAGGGCTTTTGCCAGTATAGAAATGTCGCTAAAAATCACACCCCGTAACTAACATTACTATACCAGCAAAGGTTTGCAGTATAGACCTGGCCTCATAACTTAGGCATGTTCCAAAGCTATAAGAGAGTCTTGTCTCTATGACTCCAGGCTGGTCAGGGGGAAATAAGGATTTGAGGATTCGACAAATACTAAGAGAGTGGATTGGGGTAAGATGAGGATAGTGGATTAGGAACAATCTGTTTTAACAGTAGGGAATTTGGTTTGGGAACCATGAATCCTGGGGCTAGGGGTGAAAGTAGATTGGTGAGAGGCTGGAATGATGGATTTGTGAGTAGTGGTAACAGCAGTGGGCTCCCAGGTAGCACTGGAGGCAGTGGTGGGATTCAGAGCAAGTGTTTTAGAGAAGCAATGGTTCATCCACTCAAAAGAGAGAGTGGTTAGCTATGCTGTATGTCTACAGTTTGATAGCCAGGAGTTCTGGCTGGTGGAGGCAGATGATTGTTCAGGGGGCCAGCTGCACAAAAGGAAAGTGCATTCAGAAGGGACTGGGATGGTGGTTTTTCAAACAATTAGTGTCACAGATGGGTTCTTCAGCAGGTATTTTGGTTTGGTCCTCATGAATCCTGGGCAGCCAGGCAAAGTGAAGATTCAGAATTGCCTAGATGCACATTGAGAAATGAGTTGTAGGGGCTAGAATGGTGGATTTGTGAGCATCACAAAAAAGAACTAGATAAGTTCCTGGCGTATAGGTCCATCACTGGCTATTAGCCAGGATGGGCAGGATGGTGACCTTACCCTCTGTTTGCCAGAAGCTGGGAATGGGTGACCAGGGATGGATCACTTGATGATTCCTTGTTCTGATCATTCCCTCTGGGGCACCTGGCATTGGTCACTGTCGGTAGACAGGATACTGGGCTAGATGGACCTTTGGTCTGACCCAGTATGGCTGTTCTTATGTTCTTATAATTGGAATCCACAGGAGGTGTTTACAAGAAGTAAATAGCAACTAAAACCAGGGAATAATTCAGTATATTCCAAATCTGTACACTAACGTGGCCACCAGGAGTCCTGCATGGTCAGGCCAGCGGAGGATATAGGAGGTAGCTACCTGCACAGAGAGTGGATTTGGAACATAAAAACATAAAAGCGGCCATACTCGGTCAGACCAAAGGTCCATCTAGCCCAGTATCCTGTCTTCTGACAGTGGCCAGTGCCAGGTGCCCCAGAGGGAATGAACAGAACAGGGAATTATCAAGTGATCCATCACTTGTCACCTGTTCCCAGCTTCTGGCAAACAGAGACAAGGGACACCATCCCTGCCCATTCTGGCAAATAGCCATTGATGGACCTATCCTCTATGAACTTATCTAGTTCTTTTTCGAACCCAGTTATAGTTATGAGAGAAGGACAGTGTGTTTTGGATCATTGGTGCGAGTGGTGGGATCTGCCAGGGTTTGGTTGTGGTCACATCCTGTCTCAGTTGGGTCAGAGAGTGATGATATTTGAAGCTAAGCCCTGTAACAATTTCCATGAGCTCTGGTTCAGTTTTGGCAACTTTCTTGGTATGGTCGTGTTATCAGGATGGAAGATCAAAGAATTACGAAGTGTGCTTGCCAAGAAGTGCCACTACTACACAGCGGTCGTCGATGTGCTTACCGAAAGCTACAACGGCACAGTAAGAGCACCCATGATGGCCAAAAACTGAATATCCAGCCAGATCACTTTAAGAATCAAGCTAGAGATTGACCCAGGTGGTCAATGGCTACATCAAATCGTAGAATAATAGAACTGTAGAGCTGGAAGGGACCTCAAGATGTCATTTAGTCCAGTCCCCTGCATCAGTTTGGGATTCACCATGATGATGAGGAAAACCAGCAAAGCAAGCAGAATCAAATGAGCTCGAATACATTTTGTGGCTCAGGAATGGCATTGGGGCAAGCATCAAGGAGATCTATCTATCTAATCCTATTTCTAAGGCACCTGTTGGAGTAATACCAAGCACTGTACGTATTTGGCATTCATCACATCCTCATTAAGTCCCTTCTTTTTGTAATTCCACATTTCAAACTTCTCCCCGACGCTCACTTTCATCTTCATCCATCTACTCCCACATCTCTCCTTCCCTCCTCCAACTCTATCCATGTTATTCAGAAGGGCTAAGAATTTTACAAACATATTGGACTCTCAGACAGTAGCATAGGTACCTCCTGAGTCTTTTATACCTCCAAATAAATAATGACATCCCTCCATATAAACCTTGGAAGGGAGAAAAGGAGGAGAAGAGAAATCTAAAGAGAGACAGACTGGGGCCAGAGGGACAAAGTCCGTGATGGTGGTCAGATGGCTCCAGCATCTGCTCTGTTCTTTTTAAACTGCTTTTAGCCAGAAAAATTAAGTAGGGGAAAGTTGAAATGGACAAAGACCTCATCAGAACATTTGACAGCAGAAAGACAAGGTAGATGAGGTAATATCTTGTATTGGACCAATTCTTGTTGGTGGATGGGACCGGCTTTTGAGCGACACAGAACTCTTCTTCCGGTCTGGAGAAAAGCTTGAAAGCTTGTCCCTTCCTCCAACAGAAGTTGGTTCAATGAAAGATATCACCTCCCTAACCTTTCCTCACTCATATCCTGGAACCAACACGGCTCCAACAACCAGGCGGACATTTGGTAGCAGTCAGTTAATAAGTGCACTGGCTCCCTGGTTTCTGAAAAGTCAGGATGAGCTGGGAAGGGACTGGAGAAGTGATGGGAAAACAGCCTTAAATGAGACTGCTCTTCCAGCAAAGGGAACAAGACTGAACCCAGCCGATGCTCTCTGCTCAATCTACCTGCAGGGTCTAACTCAATGGGGATGGCTTTGGGAGGACGGGAGAACTGGTGACATGATGACAAGGGATGAGTGTAAAGAGCAAAAGGCAAGCAGTTGAAAGGGGAAGGGAAGAGGTAGGTCATGTACTTGACCTCGTGGATGAAGGCCCAGGAGATCTCTTACTAGGGTGATCAGCTACCAAGTGTGAAAAATCAGGCCGGGGGTGGGACGTAAGAGGTGCCTGTATAAGACAACACCCCAAATACCGGGATTGTCCTTGGAAAATCAGGACATCTGTTCACTCCATCTGTCACATGCTCCCTGGGTGACCCTGGACAAGTCACTTCATCTCTGTGCCCATTCTCTAAAGTGGGAATAATAATTCTTAATTTCCCCCCTCTTTATTTTCTTGCCTTTCTACACAGGGGCACAGACTGTGAGTCTGTGCAGCACCTGGCACAACGGGGCCTGATCTCAGCTGAGGCAGGGACTGTCTCTAGCTGTGTGTCTGTGCAGCACCCAGCACAACGGGGCCCTGGTCTCAGCTGAGGCAGGGACTGTCTCTCCCTGTGTGTCTGTGCAGCACCTGGCACAATGGGGCCCTGATCTCAGCTGGGGCAGGGACTGTCTCTCGCTGTGTGTCTGTGCAGCACCCAGCACAATGGGGCCCTGATCTCAGCTGGGGCAGGGACTGTCTCTCGTTGTGTGTCTGTGCAGCGCCTGGCACAACGGGGCCCTGATCAAGATGGGGATTTCTCAGTTCAAGCATAATATAGCTCCAGTTTGCACCCACTGGAGATCTGCCCCAGAGAAAGTTGGCGGGAAAGCAAGGAAACTTTAGGAGAAAAGCAACGGGGATGGATTACAAATTAAAACCAGTCCTGACCTTCCAGTGAGATCCACACACCCCCTGGCCTCCAGCAAGACACTATGTAGCCATCCACAGCCACCGATGCCAGTGGATCTACATGCAGGACTGGAGCCACAGTCTCTGTATCATCAATACGCCATTGCCTGTACCAAGCCAGATTAGTAGGGGGATCTCCACTAAATCTGATCAATCTATCTGTATATCACCATGTTATCCCCAATCCATCCTTCAGCTCATCCCCCTCATTATAGATTAACCCTGATCAATAACGTGTCTCTCTCTCTGCATTCATTCTGCGGCTCCCGTCCCTTTCTCGTACTCCATCTATTTCAAACCCCCTGCCCCCTGGACTCACCTCCATTCACCTCTGGCTCAGTTCTCCCCAGATCCCTCCTGCCCAGGCAGCTCAGGTGCTCCGATGCCAGGGCAGAGTCTGGAGTCCCTGCTCCTCTGTGCTGAGCCCCCACTCCAGTGAGGCCCTACGACTTGAGGCCGGTCCAAGCTTTGGCGCTGAATGTCTAGGTGGCTCCAGGGTCCTGGAGACCAGCTAACCCCATCTCCCTGCTATGGGGCAGCACCATCCACGTCTAGCTCTGGAAGTGCAGAGGCTGCAGAGGGCAGCCCCGCATGCTGCTGAGGCCCTGGGGGGTCTCAAGAGGAGAGGAATGGGGCAAACTGGAAGCTCAGAGCCAGGGTCACGGGCTCCCCCCGCCCCATCCCTGAAGCCAGGGCCACTTGGTGCATGAACGAAGGACTTGGAGGAAGAAAGACACCCCAGCACAGGTGCCCCAGCTAGGCAGGGATGCCCTGAGCCTGTCTTAGCTGGATGGGGCTCCTAGGAAACCAGACATCACAGTGATGGAGCAAGAGAAACCCCAGAGATGGCTGAGGGAGAGAGATGGGGAGAAGGAGACGCACACAAGCACACACTTATTGTGGATGGAGCGATGGATGCTAGGTGTGGACAGGCAGGGAAAGAGAGGAAGAGACAGAGAGAGATGGATGGATATAGAGAAAGAGAGGGAGAAGTGAATGGATAGAAGGATACAGAGAAGGGGGGATAAACAGAGAAATAGCCGGCAGGAAAAGTGGAGAGAGATCCAGAGAGACTGTGGGGTACAAGGATGTGGAGGGGGAGAGAGGGATGAACGGAAGGAGACAGAGCAGGAGAAAGTGGCAAAGCGCTGGAGGGAATGAGACGGGTAGAGGCTGGCAGAAGGGATGGAACCACAGTCTCTGTCCCTGATCGCTGCCCTAACCCCGCCTTGGTGGTGTCTCTGGGCTCATGGGGTTGGTATCTCCATGTGCCTGGGCTGGCGTAGCTCCCCGGTGCAGCCCTGTCAAGGATCCTCCCTGCACAGCTATGGAGCCTGCCCCTGACTCTAGGGCTGTGACGGGGGAAGAGACTTAGGTCTTTTATGGGCATTGGAATCAGGAGCGGGGAGGCCTCCCTGCAGCCTCCTGAAAGGGCTGGGACTCGGCTGGCGATGTCGGTAGAGCCCCAGGGACCCTATGCCCCAAAGGGGCCATAAGAGACAACATAGAGGGACAGGTGCTGGGGAAGTGACCTCCCCCCCGCCACCAGGATCACTCCCCTCCCTTTAGAACATGGCCCCGTCTGCGCCAAGGGCTCTGCTTGGCCCCAGGGCTTGTCTCTGGGAGTGTGAACGCAGTCCAGGCCCTGTGCTGAAAGCAGTGTACGTTGGGGCAGTTTGGCAGTCAGAGCTGGGAGCCCGGACTCCTGGGTTCTCTTCCTGTCACTGGGAGAGAAGTTGGGTCTAGTGGGTTAGAGAAGGAGGAGCTGGGACCCCAGACTCTCCTGGGTTCTGTCCCTACTGCTGGGAGCGGAGTGGGGTCCAGTGAGTTAGAGCAAGGGAGGAGGTGAGCTGTGTGTCGGGACTCCTCGAATGGGGTCATTATTCTACTATTGATCCCAATCAGTCCTTCAAGTCAGAGCATCTCTTTGTTGCAGTACCCACGCTCCCAGCCTTCCCTTCACTAATCACAGAGAGGAACTATGAGGACCACCTCCAAGTGTGGGGAAACCACCAGCCCTCCCGACAAAGCGGGAGAGGAATGTGTATGGGGTCCCCGGAAAATATGAACACCAAGCCACTGGATGGAGTGCCGGAGGCTGGTCCCTCTGGCTGGGCAGCATGGTCTAGGTCAGGGGGTGACAACCTTTCAGCAATGGTGTGTCGAGTCTTCATTTCTTCACTCTAATCTAAGGTTTCGGGTGGCAGTAATACATTTTAATGTTTTTAGAAGGTGTCTTTCTATAAGTCTATAAGACATAACTGAACCATTGTTCCTGAATAGCAGCCATGTTAGTCTGCATCCGCAAAAAGAACAGGACTACTTGTGGCACCTTAGAGACTAGCAAATGTATTTGAGCATAAGCAATAAGGTTTTTAAAATGTTTAAGAAGTTTCATTTAAAATTAAATTAAAATGCAGAGCCCCCCGGACCGGTGGCCAGAACCCGGGCAGTGTGAGTGCCGCTGAAAATCAGCTCACGTGTGCCACAGGTTGCCTACCCCTGGCCTAGTGGGTAGGGCATCTGGCTAGAGGTCAGGGCTCTGTTCCTGGCCCTGCTGCTCCCCTCGGAGACACCATTTCCTCTTCTTTGTAAAATGCTGTAACATCTGCAATGGGAAGCAAAATGACTGTTTGTTATTATGGGGACAGGGTCCATGATCCTATGGATTTACAGGGACAAAGGGAGGAGGTGAGATGCTGGAATAGGCCCAGGGTCTGCGCCAGTATGGAGGGAGCTGGGACATGGACTAGATGTTTCAGGGTGTGGTCCGGTGAACCAGCTGGCTACTGATCTTGAGCAGAGGGGAGTGATGTATTGGACTGGCTGGCCAGCAATCTGTTTGTCACAGGCCAGAGGGCAGCACGCTGGCCCTGAACGCCCCTTGTTTCGATCCGGGGCAGGCATCTCTCTCCCTCTGGCCAGCCCCACTGGGGTGACACTTGGACTTGATGTTCTGTCCCTACAGGGACGCTGGGGCAGTTCTGCTTAGAGAGAGCCAGCCCCTGCCCTTAACAGAGGATGGATCAGGAGTGGCTCAGTGCTGAGTTTGCCCTGTGGGGACAAGACCAAGGTGGGGAGCATCGGCATCCCAGGGCTCCTCGTTAAGTGCCAGGATGCATCGTTAGCATCTCGGCTTCTGCTCCCGGCTGGGTGGGAGGTAGGGTGGCGACAGGGGACAGTGCGTCTCATCAGAGACACTTGCTAATTGTGACACATCGTCTGATGAGCCCCGTAGCGGCCCCACAAGGGCCATTAAAAAGTTTTCTGTCTTTAACCACTTGGAATAGTTAGAGAGTCAATAGGGACGGCTCTGCCTGCAGCCGAAGTCCCAAGGTGGCTGGCTGGGGTGGGGAATGAGATTCAGACCCTTCCGCTTGAGGGGGCATTGGCTCTGAACTGCCCCCAGGTTTCAGGGCTGGCTGGCTGATGATGGCAGGGGACCGGACATGGGCCTATCCCTCTTGGGGGTGTCAGCTTGGCTCGGGTCTCTGACTGTTTGGCTCAGGGGGGTAGGGGATGAGACACAAGGCCTTTCAGCACACACACACAGAAGTGAGTTACTCCAGGGTCGCTGGAGGATTGTTCCTCCCAGGGCTTTTCCCCAGCTCTCAACCAAGCCCTTAGTTTAAGTGTCCAATAAGATGGTGTTGCAGGGCAAGCACACCTCAGTCTTCCCTGACTCCCCTCAGCCTCAGGACAGTAGGACCTAAAGCCGAAGTCGATGTGTCTCCCTCAGGGCGGTATGGACTAATGACCAGAGTCAATATGGCTGCTCTTTCCTTCAGAATGGGGTGGCCTAAGGGCCAGAGTCAATATGGCTGCCTTCTCCCTCAGGGCAGTGTCGCCTAATGGCCAGGGTCAGTATGGCTGCCCTCTCCCTCAGGACGGTGTAACCTAAGGGCCAGAGTCAATATGGCCACCATCTCCTTCAGGGTGGTGTGGGGTTAACCACTTCCAGGGCAGGGCAAGCACACCCCGCCACAGATGGCTTACCCAGCCTTTCCTGGCAGGCGACAATTCCCCGTGGCTCACAGACCTCCTCGCAATTAGGGAACATTCCCTGATCCTCTGGCGAAAATGACCCCTCGCCCCATCTTATCCTAGTTGCATGCTCCTTGGGTTCTCCTTCTGGCGTCCAGCCCCTCTAAAGGGTCAGGCAGGCTGTAGTCAGACCAGAGTCTCACTTTTGTTAAATTTCCATTTTGCTGTGCTTAAATCAGCTCTCCCGTCTCTCTCTCTCCTTCTCTGCTGGGTCTCATGGACTTTAAGGGACCATCACGATCACCTAGTCTGACCTCCCGCACATCGCAGGCAGGGTCAGCTCCAGGCACCAGCAAAGAAAACAGGTGCTTGGGGTGGCCAATAGAAAGGGGTGGCACGTCCGGGTCTTCGTTGGCAGTTCATCGCCGTGTCCCTCAGTCCCTCTCGGAATGAAGGACCCGCCGCCGAAGAATGAAACAAAGCAGTAGAGCTGCCGCTGAAGTGCCACCGATTGTGGCTTTTTCTTTTTCTTTTTTCTCCCCGCTTCGCTGCTTGGGGCAGCAAAAAAGCCTGAGCCGGCCCTGATCGCAGGCTGCAGAACCTCACCCACCCACTCCTGTGATCGACCCCTAACCTCTGCTTGTGTTACTGAAGGCCGCGAATCATAGTTTAAAGACTTCAAGTTACGGAGAATCCACCACTGACACTAGTTTAAACCTGCAAGTGACCCGTGCCCCATGCTGCAAAGGCAGGTGAAACTCCCCCCCAACCCCCGGGGGTCTTTGCCTCTCTGACCCGGGGAAAAGTTCCTTCCCGACCCCAAATCTGGTGATAAGTTAGGCCCTGAGCATGTGGGCAAGACCCACCATCCAGGCACCTGGGAAAGAATTCTCTGTAGTAACTCAGAGCCCTCCCCACCTAGTGTCCCATCACTGCTGGAGATATTTGTTGCTAGCAGTCGCAAATCGGCCGCAGGCCCTTGTTAGAAAGCCCCATCACACCATTCCCCCTGCCCTGGGACTGGATCGGAGCCAACGCCCCCTAGAGGGAATTCCTGGATTCCAAGGCCAGATGATACCACTGTGGGCATTTCATCCACCCTCCTGTGTCACACAACCCAGAGAACTACCCCCAAGTAATTCCTAGAGCAGATCTTTTAGAAAAACATCCTATCTTGACATAAAAATGGTCAGAGACGGAGAATTCCCCACCACCTTTGGTAAATTGCTCCAGTGGCTAATTCCACTCACCATTACACATTTACACCTTATTTCCACTTGAATTTGGTCTCACTTCAGCTTCCAGCCATTGGAGCGTGTTAGATCTTTCTCTGCCAGATTGAAGAGCCCGTGATTAAATCTTTGTTCCCCACGTAGGCAGTTATGGACTGTGATTAAGTCACCCCTTCACCTTCTCTTTGGTAAAAGACAGAGATGGAGCTCTTTGAGTCTATCGCTATCAGGCAGGCTTACTAATCCTTTAATCACTCTTGTGGCTCTTCTCCAACCCCTCCCCAATTGACCAAGATCCTTCTTGCCTTGTGGACACCAGAACTGGACACAGGATTCCAGCAGCGGTCACACTAATGCCAAATCCAGAGACAAAATAACCTCTCTGCTCCTACTCCAGAGTCCCATTTATGCAGCCTTCGATCGCCCTGGGAGCTCATGTTGAGCTGATTATCCGCCACAACTCCCAAGTCTTCTTCACAGTCACTGCTTCCCAGGGTAGAGTCCTCCCCCGTCCTGTAACTATGGCCTACGTTCTTTGTTCCTAGATGCGTACATTTACATTGAGCCGTATTAAATCACATGCTGTCTGCTTGCACCCAAGCTTACTGAATGATCCAGATCGGTGACCCATCCTCGTCATTATTTACCACTCTCCCAGTTTTTGTGTCATCTGCAGACTTTGTTGGTGATGATATAATGTTTTCTTCTTCCAGGTCGTTGATAAAAATGGTAAATTTTTACCTAGCGGGATCCCACTGAAAACACTCACACACTCGATGACGATTTTCCATTTACAATTACATTTTGAGACCTAGCAGTGAGCCAATTTTTAAACTGTTTAACATATGCCATGTTTATTTGATATCATTCTAGTTTTTTAATCAAAATGTCATGTGGTACCAAGTCAAACACCTTGCAGACATCTAAGTATATTACATCACCATTAATATCTTTATCAACCAAGTTCTTATCACATGAAAAAAAAAAGTCAAGTGTATTTGACAGGATTTATTTTTCATAAACCAATGTTGATTTGCATTAATTACCTTGCCATCCTTTAATTCTTTATTAGTCAAGCCCTTTATCAGCTGCTCCATTATGCTGCCCAGGATCGATGCCGGGCTGACAGACCTATAATTAGCTGGGTCAGCCCGTTTACCCTTTTTAAAAATTGGCTCAACGTTAGCTGTCTTCAGTCTTCTGGAATGTCCTCAGTGCTCCAAGACTTATTGAAAATTAACATTAGCAGCTCAGTGAGCTCCTCAGCCAGCTCTTTTAAAACTTGTGTATGCAAGTTATCTGGACCTGCTGATTTTTAAATGTCTGACTTTAGCAGCTTCTGTTTTACATCCGCCAGAGATACTAGTGGAATAGAAAAGATGTTGTCAGTGTACGATGAGACTATATCATCTGGGGTTTTTTTCCAAATATGGAAGAGAAACATTTCTTGAACAATTCTGTTCTTTATGAATTATTATTGATAATTCTACCATTTCCATCTAGTAATGAACCAATGCCTTTGTGGGGATTCTTTTTTCCCCCATATATATATATTTTTAAATGCTTTCTTATTGTTCTTAACTCCGCTTGTGTCCTTTGGTTCCCTTATCGATTTCCTACAATTCTTAAGTGCGGTTTTATATTCATTACTATCAATGTCCCCTTTCTTCTTTTTGTTATAAAAATAAAAAAGGCTCCATATTCCATTCCCACACTCAGCCATGGCCCAAAACCCTGCTCAGGGGCCGGATCAGAATTGTCACCCCCAGTGAGGAAAGGTCCCATATCACATTCCCTAGTCCCTCTGCACTGGAGCCGAATTACTGAAGCCCTCTGCACTGAAGCCACCCCCCCTTCCCCTATAGATGGGAAAGGCCCCATATTCCATTCCCCATCTCCCTGAGCCAGCCAGTCCTCCCAGCTTCCCCTGCCCCTTTTAAAGTTGTAGTAATAGATTTATAGCCTTTTAAGGAAAGAAAAGACTATAAGGACCGTCCAGCTTGACCGCCAGCTTAGCACAGGCAGAGGATTCCACCCAGTGATTCCTGCATCCAGTCCTATAACTTGTGATGGTCGTTTTGTTCTGTGTTTGCATGATGCCTAGCACACAGGGCTTTGCTCTCCTAAGTACTCGCACAATACAAATAACCAGCTGCTGGTGCGTTGAGCCCACTGCCTACCTGGCTGATCAATATAGTCTCACTGTTTCTGTGTGTCCACCCCCAGCCGTTGTCTCCTGTCTTATACTTAGATTGTCCTGGGGCAGCCACTGAAACTTTGTTCTGTGTTTGTTCAGCACCTGGCACAGTGGGGACCTGGTCTATGACTGGGTCTGGGCACCTCGGCACTGCCAGCTTAACACAAGTAATAGATAATAATAATGCGTGTGGAAATAAGTGATTGCACTCATAGAGCTCTGGGCCCTCCAGTTACCAAGCTGGCTGGTAGATACTTCAGTGGCTCTAAACCAGGGGTACGCGTACCCCTGGGGGCTCGCAGAGATCTTCCAGAGGGTACATCCAGGGCTGCCCAGAGGATTGAGGGGGCCTGGGGCAAAGCAATTTCAGGGGCTCCTTCAATAAGAAAAAAGTTGCAATTCTATAGAATACTATAGTCTCATGGGGGCCCCTGTAGGGCCCAGGACCTGGGGCAAATTGCCCCACTCACCGCCCCCCAGGCAGCCCTGGATACATCACCTCTGTCATAGCTTTCCTACTCAGATTTGAACCTTAGCGTTCATAACCTGAGAAGCTAGCATGAACCCTCTAAGCTTAATTACCAGCTTATATCTGGTAGGCTGCCACCAACCAGGAATCAGTGCCTGGTACACTTGAGCCCCCCAAAACTTCCCTGTGGGACCCCCAAGACTCAGATGCCCTGAGTCTCCTAACAAAGGGAAATAAACCATTCCCCCCACCTCTCTCCCACCCAGAATTTCCCCTCTGGGCTAACCTGAGAGTTACTGATGCAACCTCTTTACATCACAATACCAAGA